>NW_005372107.1:413191-440287 GCF_000412655.1 Myotis brandtii
CCTCCACATCCACATGCCTTCCAGCCAGTAGGAGGAAGGCGCTAAAGGCCTGGCCCAGCGTTTCTGAAGGTGTGGGGAGCCGGCACGGCCATGGCATACTCAGTCCCAGGGCGCCTTATGTGCCATGCCAGCTCAGCCTGGTTCAGTGACCCTGAGTGAGGACGTGAAAGGATTGAGAAAAGACACACTTTGGCTCCCTACCTTATTTTTGTTTTTTGGCCTTCTTACTTTTGCTTTTTAAACTTAACTTCTTATTTTCTTATTATTGTTTTTTAAGCTTACTCTCTGCGTGCCTTGGAGCCTCCTTTCACCTGACCACTTTTTAAATTCCCCCGAACTCAGTCCCTGGTCGGGCGCCATGAAGGGAAGTTTCTGAGAGCTGCCATCACACTTCCATTGTCCTATCATTGACCAGAAAGAATTTAGTCACATGGACACACTTAACTGCAAACTATGCTGAGCAGTGTGTTCTGGATAGTCATGTACCCCACTCAGAACTGAGGGTTTATTTTTTTTTGAAAACGTGATATTGGGAGCCAGTTGGCACTGCTGCCACAGTTACAGAGCTCTCTTGAAAGGAAATGTCTTCTTATCGTCTAAGGTGAACCAAATGGAGTGGCTCACCTTGGAATCAACCTCTTTTTCTCTGTAGGCGACCATGTCTGAGTCTGGGCACAGTCAGCCTGGGCCCTATGGTATAGAGAGGCGGCGACGGTGGAAGGAGCCTGGCCCCGGCGGCCCCCAGAATCTCTCTGGGCCTGGTGGTCGGGAGAGGGATTACATTGCACCATGGGAAAGAGAGAGACGGGTGAGTTTCTAGTCCCAAGGACAGCATTTCTGTATCCACTCATTCCACAGATGTTTATGGAGCACCTGCCATGTGCCAGGCACTAATCTAGATGCTGGGGATATTGTGAACAAAACCGGCTGCTCTCAGGGAGTAAAAAGGTAGAGGGTGGAAAAGGGAGCCGTCTTAGATGAGGTGGTCAGAGAAGGCCTCTCTGAAGAGCAGAGACCCGAATGAGGTGAAGGAACAAGCACTGACAAAAACCTGAGTGAAGCCCTGGCCGGTTTGGTTCAGTGGATAGAGTGACAGCCTGCAGACTGACAGATCCCAGGTTCAATTCCGGTCAAGGGCACATGCCCGGGTTGCGGGCTCGATCTCCAGTAGGGGGCGTGCAGGAGGCAGCCGATCAATGATTCTCATTATTGATGTTTCTATCTCTCTCCCCCTTCCTCTCTGAAATCAATAAAAATATATATTTTTAAAAAAAACACACCTGAGTGAAGAGCATTCTAGATAGAAAGAACAGCAAAGACCCTGAGACCTATATCTGGTGTGTTCAAGCCAGGAAGCCAGTGTGGCCGCAGTGGATGAAGGAGGGAAAATGATAGGAGGATGAGGTCAGAGAGGTAACTGGGACCAGATCATGTAGGACCTGGAAGGCCATGGAAACAACTTTGGATTTCACTGAATGAAATGGGCATTGGAGAGTTGGAGACAACAACACAACTGTTTCTGTTTATTGAACAGCATGCAGTGTATTGATTCTGTGCAAAATGTCTTACATCCTTCGGGTCTTCCTGAACTCTACAGCTACCCATAAATGCGATTTTCACTAAGGAGGAAGATGAGCCTCAGAGGGGAAGGGACTTGCCCTAAGTCATAGTCAGTAAGCTCTAAGGCCAGGACTCAAACCCAAATCCAGCTGAGCCTTAAGCAGAGCACCATCTGCCTGCTGCAGAGTGTCCTGGACTGGGAATCAGGGCCTTGTGGCCCAGGCCCTTCCTTGCTCTTCTCCGGTGCTTAGATGACTTACTGCAGAATCTACCCTCTGGGTTTTTCCTCTAGTGCCCTGCCCACCTCTGAAAGCTATTTGGTGGGGTGGAAGAAGGTAACAATTGGGACCAGTTTCTGAGTCATAAGACTGCAAAGATGTAGACTGCTGGTTTGGCTCAGTGGATAGAGCATCGGCCTGCGGACTGAAGCGTCCCAGGTTCGATTCCGGTCAAGGGCACATGCCTGGGTTGTAGGCTCTATCCCCAGTTGGGGGCATGTAGGAGGCAGCCAATCAATGATTCTCATCATTGGTGTTTTTCTCCCACTCCCTACCTCTCTGAAATCAATACAAAATATTTTTTAAAAAAGAATAATTTATTCACAGGGAGCTAGTGTCTTCCCTTGGGTCTAACACAGTCTTTCTTCTACACACATCTTCCTGGGGAATGATGCCATCTTCCTACACCTTCACATCCTGAACAAACAGCTCCCAAATCTTTGCTTTGTCTTTGACTTGACTACTGAGCCCTGACAGCCTCCTAACTGGCCAAGGGACTCCTCACAACCTTCATGTCCCCTGCTGATCTCAGCATCTTCTGCCATTTCTCCTCCTAGTATCAATGACAACCCATTGGGCCTCATCCTGGACACCTGCCTCCCAACCCTATGCCAGTCAGGCACCAGTGCTGCACATTGTGCCTCCTGAATATATCTCCTGTCCATCATCTTCTCTCCACCCTCACAGCCTCAGTCCCACGTATCATCTACTCCTTCCTGAACCTTCTCACCTGTCACCCTCCCTGGCCTCCTGGAAGCCCACAGCCTTTCCTCCAACAGTTCTCTTGCAACTGTCTTTCCAGAGCACTTGCATATCATCCTTTTGTTTTTTTCTTCACCAGTGGCCAGTGAAGAGAGCATTGAGGGAGTTTAAATAATCTTCAATATGTGGCAGAAGAAACAGACCCAGTGAGGGGTCAAGATGCTCCCGAGTTTAATCAAGAAACCAGAGAAAGAATAGGACTCACACTCACATCTCCCTTTTCTCAAGCAGATTGGGGTGAATCAGAAGAGGCACAGAGAGGGCAAGATGTGGGAATCAGTCCATGGGCTTGGCCAGCACAAGAGCAGGACTGAGGAGAAGAGGGTCAGAGTAGCAGGTGCTACCAGCAACTCTCAGGTGGTGAGCACCTGCTGTGTGTCAGATGCCACATGGACAGTTGAATTCTGTCTTCTTTCAGACTCTTATATAATAGACTCACCAGGAGGAAACAGGCCTAAGTGAGGGTGGTTCCTCATCCAACTTCATACAACTCACAAGTGGCAGGGCTAGGTCTGAACCAAGATCTGTCTAGCTCAGTGATGGCGAACCTATGACACGCGTGTCAGAGGTGACATGCGAACTCATTTTTTTGGTTGATTTTTCTTTGTTAAATGGTATTTAAATATATAAAATAAATATCAAAAACATAAGTCTTCATTTTACTATGGTTGCAAATATCAAAAAATCTCTATATGTGACACGGCACCAGAGTTAAGTTAGGGTTTTTCAAAATGCTGACACGCCGAGCTCAAAAGGTTCGCCATCACTGGTCTAGCTCCAGAGTCCTTGTTCCTTCTCCCGGGGCTTGTCTAGCAGAGGTAGCTGCACAGAGCTGTTGGCAACATGGGTTCTGGAGTCAGGCCGCCTGGGTTCAATTTTGCCTCCATTGCTTATAGGGCTGTGTGACTAGCCAGTTAACCTATCTGTCTCAATTGCTTATTTGTAAAGTGGAGATAATAATAGTATGTATCTGCCAGACCAGCGTGGCTCAGTGGTTGAGCATTAGCCTACAAACCAGGAAGTTTGATTCCCAGCCAGGGCACATCCCGGGAATCCCCAGTGTGGGGCGTGCAGGAGGCAGCCGAACAATGATTCTCATCATTGATGTTTCTGTCTCTTCCTTTCCCTTCCTCTCTGAAATCAGTTAAAAAATAATAGTATATATCTCACAGGATTGTTGGTAGATATTTTAAAAAAATAATAGTATATATCTCACAGGATTGTTGGTAGGGTTGAGGGAGTTAATGTATGAAAGCATTTAGAATAGTACCTGGCACATAAAGGCTTTCAGAGTAGTATCTAGGAGAGCCAGTGGAGTAACTGCCCTCCCTCACCACAGGATGGCAGTGAAGAGACAAGTGCCTCCATCATGCAGAAAACCCCCATCATCCTCTCCAAACCTCCAGCAGAGCGGGTGAGCAGGGAAGAATCTTGGGAGGGGGAGGCTGGGAGTAATTGGGTCAAGGATCTCTCCCACTGACTGGAACCTCCTCACTCATAGTCAAAGCAGCCACCACCTCCAGCAGCCCCTGCTGCCCCACCTGCCCCAACCCCTCTTGAGAAGCCCATCGTCCTCATGAAACCACGGGAGGAGGGCAAAGGGCCTGCGGCTGCAACCAATGCCTCAGCCCCTGAGGGCACCACCCCACCACCCCCTGCAGCCCCCGTGCTACCCAAGGGGGAGAAGGAGGGGCAGAGACCCACACAGCCTGTGTACCAGATCCAGAACCGGGGCATGGGCACGGCCGCGCCAGCAGTTATGGACCGTGAGTTGGGACTGAAGAGAATCTGGTTGGGAGCTGGCACCCCCTCACACAGACCCTCACTGCATCCTCTGTCTCCTGCTTCGTTTCCAGCTGTCGTGGGCCAGGCCAAACTGCTGCCTCCAGAGCGCATGAAGCACAGCATCAAGTTGGTGGATGACCAGATGAATTGGTGCGACAGTGCCATTGAGGTACTGGGGGAATGGGTCTCTCCATGCCTGAGCTTCCCCAGGTCCCACAGCCTCGCCTCCATCACCCCATACCTCCAGCCTCTTGGTGGGCTACACCAGACAAGCTTTCAGGCAGTTGCAGCCATGAGAGGAAATGGATCTGAAAGCTCTCACCGGCCAGGGCTGCATTTCAGTAGCTTCAATAGCTCAGCTGTACTGTTGGTAAAGTACTGAACCACTTTCATACTGGTTGGCTAAGAGGTGCTCCCACTGCCACTCAGATGCCTGGGGGTCTCCTGCGCCCTCCCACAGCAGGATGGCCTCCTGGACCCTGCTTCAGTCTCCCTCCTAATTGGTGGAAGCACTTGTTGTACCAGTGTGAGCTGGTTTGAGTATCACTCCCCAGAGGTTCCCCCTCCATCCCAGCGCCCCTGCTCTAGTTCAGACCTCCCATTCCTGGACTGACATACCTACCTCCAGTCTCCGAGTCTTCATTTCGCCTCTTGTGCTGCTCCCCCATCCCCAGACCTGTCAGATCAGGCTCCTAGTCAAATTCACCCTGGTGTGCCCCCTCCTTCCCCAACAGCTTGGACTTATTGGGACAACATGCCAGGCCCACCTGTTACCTGGCTCCGCTGCCTCTGTGTGTCCTCTCTCGCACTGATATCCACTGGGGAGTGTGGTTAGTTTGTTTGTTTGTTTGTTTGTTTAAACGAGGCAGTCCTAGCCGGTTTGCTCATTGGACAGAGTGTTGGCCTGCAGACTGAAGGGTCCTGGGTTCAATTCCAGTCAAGGGCACATACAGGCTCCATCTCCGGCCCTGATTAGGGGTCATGTGGAGGCAACCAATCGATGTGTCTCTCACATCAATGTTTCTCTCTCTCTCTCTTCCTCCCTTCTACTCTAAAAAAATAAAAAGGAGCCATTGTCCAGGCCCTATTCTTTAGCATTATAAAGATGTTCTGTATTTGTATTATCTAGTATGGTAGCCATTATCCTTGTATGTGACTATTGAACACTTATCCACATGTCCCAATATGTGGCTAGTACAGCTGAGGAATTGGATTTTTAATTTTGTTTAATTTTAATTTAAATAGCCACATGTGGTCAGTGGACAGGGCTAGCCCTAGATGTGCTGCTTTCATGTGTTCAGAGTTAGGCCCAGGATTAGCTGCCTTTTTTTTTTTTTTTTTAAGCTCTCCAGGTGATTCTAAGGAGCAGCAGCCACAGTTGAGGACATACAGTGAATCCTCATTTAAAATCCTTGATAGGGTCTTGGAAACTGCGACTTTAAGTATAATGACGTATGATGAAACTGATTTTACCCTAGGCTAATTGATATGAACAAGAATTAAGTTCCTTGCCCTAACCGGTTTGGCTCAGTGGATAGAGCATCAGCCTGCGGACTCAAGGGTCCCGGGTTCGAGTCCGGTCAGGGGCATGTACCTTTGTTGTGGGCACCTCCCCAGTAGGGAGTGTGCAGGAGGCAGCTGATCGATGTTTCTCTCTCATCGATGTTTCTAACTCTCTATCCCTCACCCTTCCTCTCTATAAAAAAATCAATAAAATATATATATTTTTAAAAAGGAGTTAAGTTCCTATGGCATATTTCTGGTCACAGAAACATCACCAAATTTCTAAATAAAGACCCAGAACACTTCTAACATTAAACATTGAAATAAATGCTTTTATTAATCTTAAGAAACCCAAAGATCAATAAAAACAAGTCAGATATTTATTTTCCAACCCACTTATTCCATCCAGTTCAAGGTCACAGGTGAGTCTATTCCTGCAGCTCAGGCTCAAGGTGAGAACCCACCCCAGACAGGAGCCCTTCCATCGAAGGGCCATTCATACCCACACTCACACTCACTCAGACTGGGACAGTTTAGACACGCCAGTTCACCTAATATGCACATCCCTGGGATGTGGAAACCAGAGTCCCGATAGAAAACCCATGCAGACATGCAGAAAACATACAAACTCCACACAGATAGTGACTCCAGGCATCTAGGTGGCAGTGGGAGCACCTCTTGCTGGGAATTGATTTTATTTCTTTCTCATTAACCTTATAACAAAATTATGCTTCTCAAGGACCTGCTCTATTTTATTCCTTTTCCTTGAGTAAATGTCTCTTATGCCCCCTGGTGGTGAAAGTCAGCAGAGTTGGCCCAGAGGTGAAGGTCTCATGAATTTCCAGGACTGAATCCCACAGAAAGAGCCAGGACGGACTGACCTGTTTCTGCACACTGCTCCCTTTCTCGTGCTTCCTTCCTGTGTTTTCCCAGCCTGACTGCACAGATTGCCTCCCAGGAGTCAGCTCTGAGAGCCCTCGGTTACCTTGAACCTGTCCTTCCGTTTCCTGTGCTTCCCCTTCTCTTCCCAAAGGCCAAGCTTCCCTTTTTCCCACTGAGTTCCTGTTAGCTTCGTCACCAGGTCAGGCTCTTTTCTACTTTGGAATTCTCACATATGCTGTTCTTTGTGCCCCAGATATTCTATGTATCCCACCACACACACACACACACATGCGCGCGCACACCCTTTGCCCAATTGAGGCAAGAATCTTTTTCTTCATACCTGATAAGACAGGTGGGCAAGCCATAGAAGTCTGGGGCTCCTTCATCTCATTCCCACTCTAGCAGCTGACAGATTCATAAGGGCTGTATTCCTGCGTCTTCCCACAGTACCTGCTGGATCAGACTGATGTGTTGGTGGTTGGTGTCCTGGGCCTCCAGGGGACAGGCAAGTCCATGGTCATGTCGTTGTTGTCAGCCAACACTCCTGAGGAGGACCAGAGGTGAGGGGACATCAGGTAGGAGTGTGGGGGGGCCAGGAGGGGAGTGGGCACCCACCTGAGACGGGAGGGCAGGCCAGGGTGTTCCTAGTGGTGTTACCAAGATCTTTGAGAGTTGCTTTCCCTCTCTTAGCCTCAATGTCTTCATCAGATGAGGACTAAGAGGGACGAGACTAAATTTTTGTGTAGTTCCAAGGTCACCAATCCTGGTCCTCCCTTCCTAACTGCCCCCGGAAAATGTACAGAGCACAGGCGGGAACTGGGATGGTGTACTCATTTGTCTTTGGATCGAGGCCACCTCAGTCTCAGCCCTGCTACTCACCAACTGGTTGACCTTGGGCAGGTCACTTCACCTCCCGTATCTATCTCACTTCCTCATCTGTAAAGTGGGTTTTTGAAGTAAGATCAGAAAGGCCAACACTAACGAGAACCTGGCACAGAGCAAATGCTCACGGATGTGGCTGATTCGGCCTGGGAAGTAGAATGTGAGAGAGATCTGGATGGAAGGCATCGGTTCTAGACCAGCCTCAGTCCTACATTCTTGAGTAAGAATGGGGTGTGATCGTGAAGATAAAGGATGAAATCCCAGGAGAGGACTTGGTGGAGGAGGAGCTTGAGAACTAGGGTCCAAAACTGAGGGCAGAGAAGGAAAGGGAGAAAGGCAGGGATTAAAGAGTAGGAAGACTCAAAATGGGGGAACAGAAGGGGTGGTAGCCACTTGGGTTATCTCAAAACAATAGTTTTGTTTTTTTAATAAAGCAGGTGATATCACCCTGCACTCCACAGATGGGCATCAGGAGTCCATGAGAAACACCCTAACAACAAATGCAGAATTTTACACCATCTGCAGTCAGGGGTTTCACCCAGGAAAGGATCCATAGTTTCCACCGGATCTGGGTGGGGGGCTGATGCGGACCCAGAAGAGGTTAAGGACCATCGCTGTGAGAGCACATACCCACTAGAGCCGGACTTGTGAGGTTCCCCTGCCTCCCAGTCGCCCCATCCCCTCTACTCACTCATGACTTCAGCTCAGCTGGGCTCCGCTCTGGAACAGCTCCAGCTCTCACAGTGTCTCCACCTCAGCCTTCAACCCCACCTAACAATGTCCTGGTGACTCTCATTTCAGACTCCTGAGCCAGAATTCTATTGGCCTCGCTTGTCTTTTTGACCCGTCAGCCTGTGGCAGGGTGGACTTTGGTACCAACTTTTGTCATCAGGTCGCATAAGTTTTACCTCCTAATTACCTTTAGAATTCATCTGCTTCTCCTCCACTCCCACCTCCCTAGTTCAAGCTACTGACATCTCCCCTGGAGGATGCCAAGACGTTTCCTAACTGGTCTCCCTGCTTTAGTTCAATTCAGCAAGCATTTATGGAGTGCTTACTGTGTGTCCGGCACTGTTCTGGGTCCTGGGGATGTAGGAGTAAACAGAACTGGCAACAATATTTGTCCTTGCGGGACTTACATCTGTAAGGGAGGAGATAGTAAACTAACTAAATAAATACATTATTGGGCATGTGAGAAGATGATGACAAAGTGGGAAAGGACACAGGGAGGCAGTGTTAGGGCTACGTTACAGTCTTACGTTGGGTGGTCAGGGAAGGCTTCACTAAGGGGCATTTGAGAAAAAGCAAACTTGGAGGAGGGAAAGCATTCCAGCCGGAGGGATGGCAGTGTGAACCTCTGGGGCGGGAGAGTGCCTGGCATGTGTGCAGAATGGCATGGAGGCCCTGCAGCTGGAGCAGGGTGAACAAGAAGGGGGGTTGGACATCAGGTTAAAGACAGGGAGGCCCCAGAGTGCGGGGCTTGTCAGTCATTTTGCACTCTTCCCACCCTACAGTCCTGGCCACACAGCAGCAAGGGGATGCTTTCCAAAACCCAAATCCAGTCCTGTCACTCCTCCACCTACATCTCTTCAGGGCTTCCCCAGGTTCATGGGCCAAAGCCCCAGATCCCCACCGTGCCCCCCCAGGGCCTGTGTACCTCTTCTCACTCCCAACCCCTGTTGTCCTCTGTGCTCTCACCACACTGCTCTGATCCTTATACAGACCATGCCTTCAGCCTGGACTAGTCTTCCATCCTCCATCCCCCCCACCCACTTCCCCCTTTAAGTTAATTAAGTTGCTTACATAGCTTCCTCTCTCACCCTCAGCAGCATCATTTGCCTCTTAGGGCAATCCTTCCTTCCTCCATAGACAAACTTACTCCCACTTGGAGCGATACACACCCTTCTTCCTAACACCTGCAGTTACTGACTTCTGCTGATCCTGAGCTAGACCAGAAGCTCCACGGAAGCAGGGACTTTGTCTTTCTTGTTCACTGCTACGTCCTGGTGTCTGGCACATAGGAGGTCTGCAGTACAGTGTTAAGTGGGAGGATACCTGCTCTGTGTCAGAAGACATACTAAGCATCTCAGGGAGGTGGCAGTTACCTTTTGAGAGGCAGGGTATCAAATATATGTAAGGCTAAGGGCCCACAGTGACCAAGAGATTTGAGACTGTTATCCCCATTTTACAGATGAGGAAACCAAGAAAAGCCACACAGCCAGGAAAGGCAGAGCTGGGATTTGAATCCAAGCAGTCAGGCCTAGTCCCTGCTCTTCAACACCGCAGTCTATTAACTTTGTTAAATGAATGAACAAATCTACTTATGGGAAGGGGTGGAGTCTTGTGGTGTAAAATACAGCCCCCCTCCGTCCCCCAGGCTGCAGGGGCGGTGGGTGGAAGGCTTTGTGGGCAGGCAGGGAACCACGTCCCACATGCTGATTTCACTGGAGTGTCAAAGGCCGAGAACCAGACTCCAGTGCTCCCCTCCTTCTCCTCCACAGGGCGTATGTTTTCCGGGCCCAGAGCGCTGAAATGAAGGAACGAGGGGGCAACCAGACCAGTGGAATCGACTTCTTTATTACCCAAGAGCGGATTGTTTTCCTGGACACTCAGGTGCCAACCTCCACTTGCCCCACCCTGCTGCATGCCACCTTCAGCTCCATCCCAGAGTAATGTTAAGCCAGCACCCTGTTTGGATTGCATGTGGTTCCAGCCAAGCCAAAGACATGCTCCGTGCCCTGGGCAAGTTATGTCTCTTTGGCCCTTAGTCTCTTGTCAGTTTTGCCCCCCTCTTCTCCCTTTCATATGTACAGAGTAGCCTAAAAACTCTTCTAGCATACCAATGAAAAGTGTGGTCCTAGAATCAGTGTCCAGATTCTGCCTTTAAGTCTTCCCAGCTGGGTGACTTTAAGTAACCAACACCCTCTCCCCACTCCCAGCCTCAGTTTCTTCATCTGTAAGCAGGGATGCTAAGCATACTCAGCCCCAGGACTGTAGCAAGGATTCGAGTAAGCAACACCCTCTCCCCACTCCCAAGTTTCTTCATCTGTAAGCAGGGACGCTAAGCATACTCAGCCCCAGGACTGTAGCAAGGATTCAGGGGAACATCCAGGCACAGTGTGTGGCACAGGATCTGCCACATGCTGAGCATCCAGGCTCATCGCTGCCCTCAGTAGTGACCTGTCATGCATTTAACTGGCAGCTTTCCTTACCTTCTCCCTTGTTCTTAAGCAAGTCCCTGTTCCTTAGCCTGGCATTCAGGGCCTATGTGACTTGCCTCCTCCAGACCCTCTAGCCTTCCCTCTGTGGTGTAGTCACCAACCCTGCCACACACACCACAGGCCTCACCATGGTCTGTGAACACTGCAGTGCTTGGAGTTTGGAGAGACCCTGTGGGCTTTCTTTTCCTTCGTGGGAAACATAATATTGCCTACCTTTAGGGTTTTTGTGAGATTTCAGTGAGTTAACACAAGTAAAGTGCACCTGACATAAAGTAGGTACTGGGTGCTCTTACCCTCACTGCCTTTGTCATTAGAGCACTCTTCCCGCCCTCCCCATTTTGCTTGGCTAATGCCTCCTCCATGAATATTTTACTGGGATGTTACCTGCTCTCGGAAGCCTTCCCCTCCTCGGAGAGCCCATTAGTGCCTATTGCTCCTCCCATCGCAGCACGTGATTTATCAGTTTGGTCCTTTTTTTAAACCACTCATTTTTTATTGATTTCAGAGAGTAAGGAAGAGGAGGGAGAGAGATAGAAACATCATTGATGAAAGAGAATCATTGATCGGCTGCCTTCTGCACACCCCGCACTGGGGATCAAGCCTGCAACCCGAGCATGTGTTCTGACCGGGAATCAAACTGATCTCCTGGTTCATAGGTCGATGATCAGTTTGGTTCTTGTGTACTGTTCCCCTCCCCACCTGCCTGGAGCGCTTCTGGGAGGAGCCCTGTCCCGTAGGTGGTGCTCACTGTGGGCAGTGGTGACCTGGAGAGTGGAAAACGTACCAGTGTGGCCTGAGACCTGTGTGCCAGGCTCTGTGCAAGGACCATGGGGCCCCAGAAGTGAACTGAACTGTATGCAAGCTGGGTCAGGGGCAGAACGGAAGTTAGACAAGTAAGACAGAACAGAACATTGCAGTGCTTGGAGTTTTAGAAAGTGAGCAGTTGGAAAAGCCTGTTTCTTAATTCCATTCATCACTGCAAGAAGGCAATAGATTATCAAGCTAATTTAGCTCTTAAAAGTTTTTTTAATGAAATATTCCTTTACGAAAAGTTTCATGTGTGCACCGCCGATTCTTTTATACTCACTGATAGAATTTTTAAATCCTCGCACTAATTTTTTTTATAATCCTCACCCAAGGATATGTTTTATTGATTTTTTTAGAGAGAGAAAGAGAAAAAGAGAGAAGCATCAATGTGAGAGAAACATCGGTTGGTTGCCTCCTGTACCTTGACTAGGAATCAAAACCGCAACCTTTTGGTCTACAGGATGATGATGCTCCAGCCAACTAAGCCACCCAGCCAGGACTACACTAATAATTTTTTACCTAAGTATCTTAGCAAAGTTTTGAAAGTATTTGAAACAACAACAAAAGGGTCTTGGGGGGGCATGACTCATTCAAGTAGATGTTAAATTTGTTAGCACTAGGACTTCTCTCCTGTTTGGGAGTGAGGCACTTGAGAGCAGTGGTGATTTGTAAAAGAGTTGGGGAAAGAGTGCCTGCTTTGACGCTTCCCTTTCGCCTCTTGCTGACTAGCACTGTACTACTTAGAAGCTGCCCGCTTGTGTTTCTGACCTTATTTTGTCCTGAGAGAGGCGAGGCGATGTATCTGCCTTTAGCGTGTGGGACTTAGGAAGCCATGACCCTTAGGATCCGACTCACAGTCCCTTCCCTGACCCATTTTTCTCTCCCTTGCAGCCCATCCTGAGCCCCTCCATCTTGGACCATCTCATCAACAACGACCGCAAGCTGCCTCCAGAGTACAATCTGCCCCACACTTATGTTGAGATGCAGGTGAGGGGCCGAGCTAGGCCAGGGGTGAGGCCCCACCCTTCCCTGCAAGATCTGTGATGCGGGGGCTGGGTATGGGTTGTCCTTGTTTCTGCTTCATCAGAGCCCCAGCTCCAGCTGCAGGAAGAGGACAACACTGAGAGTCAGATCCGGTGCTACCCCTCAGAAAAGTCACTGCCCGCCCCTCCCCTTCAGCCTCAGTATCTTCCTCTGAAAATGGGGGTGATTGTTCCAACTTCGTCCAATTTAGGGATGGCCCATGAGAGAGGTGCCAGCACAGTCTGGGCGCACAGTGGGTGCCTAAAGGCTCTGAGACCCTTACCCTGCTGCCCCTCAGCTGAGTCTGGGATCAGGGACCCCTCTCTGGGCAGAGGAGACCTTCAACTCTATTGTCTCTTCCCACCCTCCCTCAGTCACTCCAGATTGCCGCCTTCCTTTTCACGGTCTGCCACGTGGTGATTGTCGTCCAGGACTGGTTCACGGACCTCAGTCTATACAGGTGAGAGGCTGGTAGGAGCGGGGACTGGCCATGAGACAGGGCACAGAGTCCCAGCCACCTGCCCAGGTCTCCCAAGCTCCACTCCGCAGCCACAGGGACCCTTTCAGAATGTAAATGGAGTTGGAGTGGGTCACTACCACCTAACGCTCCTGACACCTCAATGGCTCTCTCACCACTTTCCCTCCCTCTCCCCCTACATCAAAGCCATGCAACTTAGTCTCTGCACTCCTCATCTCTCAGCCAGAAACATTCTGCCCTCAGATCTTAGAGAAGCATTGATCAGACTGTCAAACTTCAGAGGGAAGGTAGGGGAGGGGAGGGTGAGGATAAGGGGGAGCGATCAACCAAAGGACTTGCGTGCATGCATATAAGCCTAACCAGTGGACACAGACACCAGGGGGGTGAGGGCCCGAGGGGGTGGGGCAATGGCGGGATAAGGACACATATGTAATACCTTAATCAATAAAAAAAAAAAGAATCCCTCTCTGGTGGCCTTCCCTCCGGCCTTCCCTGACCTCCTCACTTAGCACTCTGCCCCTCCCCCCATTGCCCTGCTGTGTTTCCTTCATTGCCCTTTTCACCCCTGACAGGATACTGTAGATCTCTTTATGGTCTGTCTCTCCCATTAGAATGGAAGCTCCATGGTTGACAGGGGTCAGGAGGAGGGAGGGATGACTAGGAGGACAGAATCCCCAAAGCCTCACTCAGTGCCTGGCACAGGGTAGATATTTAATACAAATTTGTTGAATAAATAGCAGGAGGAGCTGGCTTGTCTGGTCCTGAGAGTCTTGTCCATCTCCTGCAGGCATGTGTACCATCCGCTGGTACCCTGCAGGCAGGAAAAGGGAGGGAGTCAGGACCTGGCAGGAGTCCTGCCTCAAGCAGCTGGAAGTTCCAGAAATGCCCCCAGACAGAGCTGGCTCAGAACCTCGGGCCACAAGGGTTCTTCTAGGCCTCGCCCCCGGCAGGTAGCTGAGGGGAGGCAAACAGCCTTGGGCACAGAGCCCGGGCAGAAGGAAGGCAGGGGAGCTCTGGGCAGGGAGAGCTGAGCTAAAGGAAGCAGATGTCTCCAGAATCAGCCAGCCCGGGGTTTGACTCCCAGCTCCCATTGGAAGTGGCTTCTTTTCCCACAGCTCCCCATAGGCAAGGCTTTTATGCAGACTGAGTTAAAAGAATTTAAAGCATTTAGCATAGTGCCTGGTACATAGTGAGCAATTGGTGTGTTTTTTTTTTAAAATTTATTTACTGATTTTAGAGAGACAGACAGAGAAACAAGGATTTGTTTTTCCGCTTTCTTATGCATTCATTGATTGATTCTTGTATACCCTGACCAGGGGTAGAACCCACAACCCTGGCATGTCAGGACACTTCCTAACTGACTGAGCAACCCGGCTGGGGCTAAATGGGAGCTTTCTGTTTGTGGTAGTAACCCTGGGTGCTGGGGGAGCTTTGGGTCTGGTCAGAAGTAAGAAACGATTTGCTGGGGAGCCAGCTTTATGACCAGATCTAAGTAACCTAATTATGAAACCTCCGCTCCTACCGCCATTGTTCATTGGAATTCATTCACATGACAAATAACATTGAGCATTTACGTATGCCATTCGCTCTTCTTGGCACCGGGGATCAGATGTGAACAAAACATTAAACAGACTGCCCTGTGGAGTTTACTTTCTGGTGGGACTGTGGGCTCAGGTGCGGGCAGGTAGGAGAGCCTTGTTTTTAAGCCGGAGGTTACCAGTGGGCTCAGAGTAGGTGAACCCCTTAAAATTGTGGAGACCATGGTGTTTGTGTGTGTCTATGTGAGGAAAATGGCCATCATTTTGTCATATCCCATCATTCCTTACCTCATAACAGCTTAATGGTATTTATTTTTACATGTTTGGAAACACCTAAAAGTAGCATAAACTGAAAACTTAATGTCCACACAAAAACCTGCACACAGATGTTTATAGCAGTTTTATTCATAACTGTCAAACTTTAGAGGCAGCCATGATGTCCTTCCATGGGTGAGTGGATAGGTAAACTGGTACGTGCTGACAGGGGAGTTATATTCAGGGCTAAAAAGAAATGGCTGTCAGGCCGTGAAAAGACATGGAGGAATTTCTAATGCATATTACTAAGTAAAGGAAGCCAGTCTGAAGGTGCCATTCAGTATGATCCCAACTATTTGGCGTTCTGAAAAAGGCAGAACTACAGAGACGGTAAAAAGATCCGTGGTTCGGGGCTGAGGGGAAGGAGAGATCACTGGGTGGAGCACAGAGGACATTTAGGGCAGCAAAAGAACTCTGTGTGATCACAGTGGATACATGGCGTGTTTGTCCAAACCCGGAGAGTAAACCGCACCAGGCGTGATCCCTGATGTGAACCATGGACTTGGGGTGATGATGACGTGTCAGTGTAGGTTCATGGAAATGTTGATAGCAAGGAGGCTGGGGACTGGGGCACGGGCCTATGGGACATATGTGTACTTTCCACTCAGTTTTGCTATGAACTTAAACTGCTCTTAAATAATAGCATAAACTAAAGAAATTTATACAGTTGATGTAAATCCATGGATTTGTTTCTGAATTCCGTAAAATTGTGTGAGAAATCTGGTGTGTATGCGACATCCCCCAGGCCATGGGATATGGGGTGTCAGTGCCGGAGCTTCAGCCAACCTCTCATCCCGAATCCCCAGGTTCCTCCAGACAGCGGAGATGGTGAAGCCCTCCACGCCGTCCCCCAGCCACGAGTCCAGCAGCTCATCAGGCTCTGATGAAGGCACTGAGTACTACCCTCATCTGGGTGAGAAGCTTTCTGGGGCCAGAGGAGCGGGTAGAGGGGAGAAAGGGGCAAAACCAGGGACACGGGGGAAGTGGGGAGCTGGGAGGAGGGACGTAAGAAAGAATTAGCCGCTTGTTTTTCTGAGGGTCCCACTGCCACAGTCCCACCCTGGCCACTGAGGGCAGGACCCTGAGTCTGGGTCTGGCCCCTTGATCAGAACGGAGACCCTGGGGGACAGGACCCGTCTGCCTGATTCTGGGTCTCTGGCATCTACGAGAACGGGGCGCAGTGAGTGCTAGAGCGATCCGAGTGGCCCCTTGCCCCTGCTCCCACCGGCCCTGCGTGCCTCCCACATGCGCTCCTCTGCCTGTGCGGTTCTTGCTCTGCTCTGTGGATGCCCTGCTTGTCTGCAGAGACCCAGTCCACTTAGGACACCCCAGGCAGGGTCTTGCCTACTTCTCTGGCCTTGCCAAGCCCCTCGTGCGCTTTCCGAAATACTCCTAATCATGTGGCCATCCTCCTCTCTGTCTTTTCCATCTGCTGGCAGAAACCCCATCTGACTCATCCTCGGGGTCCCCAGCATCGCCCAGGGCCTGGTGCTAAAGTGAAGTGACATTCACATAAATATTTGCAAGTGATCTTGGGGGTCAGGGCAGGTCTTTGGGATGGGAAGGGGAGTGCACGTGGCCGAGCCTCACGGGCCCCGTCTCCCCTTCACCCGCAGTGTTCCTACAGAACAAAGCTCGCCGAGAGGACTTCTGTCCTCGAAAGCTGCGGCAGATGCACCTGATGATCGACCAGCTCATGGCTCACTCCCACTTGCGCTACAAGGGTGAGGTCCCCCGCCACTCCCAACCTGGCAGGTGGCTCCTAACTCCTGATCCAGCCTCAGCCCAGATCCCCAGACTAGTCTTCCGATCCCAGCCTGACCATCTTACATGTTCCTCCCGCCCCCTCCCCTGGCAGCATGGGACCTGCAGGCTCACAAGTTCTCTCCTCCAGGTACTCTGTCCATGTTACAGTGCAACGTCTTCCCTGGGCTCCCCCCTGACTTCCTGGACTCTGAGGTCAACTTGTTCCTGATGCCCTTTATGGACAGCGAAGCGGAGAGTGAAAACCCACCAAGAGCAGGTACGGTTCCCCCTCGAGGGAATCGGCCATGGGAGACGGTGCTTCCTTGGTCTGGAGGCTGACATGGGTCCACCTTGGTTAGGGGGAGACACGGTCTGCCCTGGCCTGGAGGTGACAGGAACCCATCCTGGTGTGAGTGGAGGCTCTGGCCTGTCCCTGAAGTGCTTGGACCCTTTTTCAGGAGCGTGTTTCAGAGTGGGGACCAATAGGAAGAGCTGGGCTGGGGCTGAGCTCAGGAGCTCCTGGAAGCCCAGGATGCTGGTTGACTGGCCCCTTATCTTCTACCTCCACTTAGCAGGACCCAGCTCCAGCCCACTCTTCTCCCTACTCCCGGGGTACCGTGGCCACCCCAGCTTCCAGTCCTTGGTGAGCAAACTCCGGAGCCAAGTGATGTCCATGGCCCGGCCGCAGCTGTCGCACACAATCCTCACCGAGAAGAACTGGTAAGAGCTCTTGGCAGAGTGGGGGGTGAGTGTGAGGTGCCCTCTCCCTTCCCCCTCTACCCTCCTCCCCCACCCACAGGATGTTCTCAGAGTTCTCTCCACATTGTTTCCTTTTCTGGAACATTGATAATTACTTCCATCTTATAAGTGCCTCTTCCATGCCAGGCAATGTGCTGTTTCATGTGGTGATTTTTACTTAAAAAATTGTATGGTTAAAATTAAAGTCAGGGTTAGGGTTTAGGGCAGAGTTTAAGGTTAGGTTTAGCGGTTAGGTTAGGGTTAGGTTTAGTGGTTAGGTTAGAGTTAGGTTTAGAGATAGCAGTAGGGTTATTGTTGAGGATTTAGGGCAAGCATGTCAAACTCAAAGGCTAACACGGGCCAAATAAACAAGGTGTAAGTTTATGTGGGCCACAAAAAAACAAAAGCTTCAATTTTCATAGAAACTTAGATTTATTTTGATAGAGACATGCTGAATACAAAGGGCTGAAATAAATGAGTAATTGTTGACATAAAATAATAGAACATTTTAATAAAAATTAATATTTTTTCTTGAATATTAACTTATCAAACACTGAATAACTGCACAAATTAATAAGCGTAACACAAATAAACCTATTTTTCTTGTTCTCCGAAAGCAAAATATTTCCTGTTGTGCACACCAAACAAGTCAGTCCAAGAGTAATGACGTGGCAATCGGCTGCTAAAATATTCACTGCTAGTATTAGTGGAGAGAAATGGTGCGCCTGCAAATAAGGCGCATAAGGGAAATGAATGCAACACGATTATAGTAATCAGTCATTAGTGAAAGTTGTAGTTCGGTATTAATAACTATGTATAACAGAATATTGTAAAAATTATAAAATTTTTATTAAAATGTTTCTTACATACTGTTATATTGGCTGGGCCACAAAAATATTCGTTGTGGGCTGCACATGGCCCCTGGGCCTCAAGTTTGACATGCTTGATTTAGGGTTTAGGTTTGGGGTTATGTGTAGGGTTAAGGCTTAAAGTTTAGGGTTTAGGATTAGAGCAGTGATTCTCAACCTTCTGGGCCTTTAAATACAGTTCCTCATGTTGTGACCCAACCATAAAATTATTTTCGTTGCTACTTCATAACTGTAATGTTGCTACTGTTATGAATCGTAATGTAAATATCTGATATGCAGGATGGTCTTAGGCGACCCCTGTGAAAGGGTCGTTCGACCGCCAAAGGGGTCGCGACCCACAGGTTGAGAACAGCTGGATTAGAGGAAGTATTAGGGGTAGGCTGTTAGGGTTAATGTTAGGTTTAGTGTTAAATGGTTGAGGTTAGTATTAGATGGTTAGTGTTAGAGAGTTAGGTTAAGAGTGTTAGGGTTAGGTTTATTTACTTTATTTAATTAAACTTAATGGGATGACATTGGTTAATAGCATTATCTAAGTTTTTAAGTGTACAATTTTATGATACACTTATGATCAACTCTGATCAACTGTATCTTGCATTGTGTGCTCACCACCCAAAGTCTAGTCTCCTGTCACCAGATATTTTGACCCCTTTACCTGCTCCATCCTCCGCCACACCCCTTTCCCACTGGTCACTCCCATACTGTTGTCTGTGTCTGTGGGTTTGTTTTGTTTGTTCATTTGTTGCTTTAAATTTTATATTCCACACTAGAGGCCCTGTGCATGAGATTTGTGCACTTCGTGGGGGGAGGGTCCTCAGCCCGGCCTGCACCCTCTTGCAGTCTGGGAGCCCACAGGAGATGTCTGATTAACAGCTTAGGCCCGCTCCCACTAGCCATCAATCAGTTGGACATCCTTAGCACTGCCGCCACCGCCACTGCACTCGCCAGCTGTGAGCCTGGGTTCTGGCTAAGTGGCACACTGACCACCAGGGGGCAGCTCCTACATTGAGCATCTGCCCCCTGGTGGTCAGTGCACGTCATAGCCGTCAGTCGTTCCGCTGTTCGGTCTATTTGCATATTAGCCTTTTATTATATAGGGTAGGATTGTTTCGTGTGATTTCATATCCTCCTAATTAACCATTGGAGTGTACGTTTTGTCACCGATTTTACTAGTGGGGAAATTTAGGCTCAGAGAAGTGTCACATAGCAAGGTCACACACTGTGGTTAGGTGTCATTTGATTGTGAAGAGTAGGACAGTAAGCTTAAAGAAGATTCATTCTAAGGCCCTGAGTGCAGAAAGTAGCCTCACAGGAGAAGAAACTAGAAAGCCGCCAGGAAACACAGGCCTGCATTTTCCAGCTTTCCCCAGATGCCATCTCATTGTCTCCTCTCCCCCGCCCATGTTCTCCCTCCTCTGCCACTGGTTTCACAGAGCCCTGCACCCCTCCCCAGCCCCAAGTTTATGTGACTTTTTATATCCAGAGCCCACAGCAGGTCTGCCTCCTCTAATTTCTAAGAGAAACAAACCAGAAAAAGAAATAGCTTGGCTTGGTGCAGCTCTGTCTTGGTTCCCTGGGTCTGTTTGCCTTCGGGTGTGGGAAGGGGCAGGACGAGGTGGGCTGAACCAGGGCCCAGGGAGAGGGAGAATTTGGGGTAGAAGGGTTAGGCAGCTGGTCATCACAAGACCCTGGAGGGAGGCAGAGATAGAGCCGCTCCCACAAAGGCCAGCACTGAGTAGAATGGAGGGAAGTTTGGACACGGGGTGGGGGCTGAGGCTTTAGTCCAGGTCCCGCATCTGCAGCTTCACTTACCATGGCAGTTAGGGAATCAGGGTTGGCATCTTCCCTGTAGCCCAGTTGAGGGGGCCCACATCACAGGTCACCTGTGGGCCCAAGGCTGGGTGGGGCCCCAGCAGGGCAACTCTGACTGTTGGCCTCCTCTCACAGGTTCCACTATGCTGCCCGGATCTGGGACGGGGTGAAGAAGTCCTCTGCCCTGGCAGAGTACAGCCGTCTGCTGGCCTGAGACCGAGGGGAGCGGTGTCATGCAGGAGCCCCTTTCTGGGCCCCAGTGGATGGCAACGGAGCATGTACGTCCTCGACCCTCTGGCAAGGTGGAGAGGGCCGGTAGGCCTGATGGATGAGGAACCGTGACTTCCTCTCCTGGAGACGTGAGGTGTTCAGGGCCAGGCCCCTTGCCCTCAGTGGAGCATTGTTCAGGGGTGACTGAGATCCTACCCGCAACCTGGGACGGGGCAGCCCATCCTTAGGCCCCACAGGGGTAGGTGGGGGGAGGAGGCTGAATGGTCATCAAGAAGCATGGGCTCCATCTTGCCCCTCTGCAGGGACAGGAGCAACAGGTCCCTCTTCCCTGACTCCCAGCCCTTTCCTGTAAGGTGAGGCCCAGTCTTGGGAGCTCTTTATGGGAGCAGATCTGGTGGTGCGAATAAAAGCAGTCATGCAAGCTTATGCTGGTGCTCCTCCTCCTTTCTCCCCACACGCTGGCCTGGAGCAGGGCACGTTTGGGTCCCAGCCCCTGCAGGCAGGTTATCCTCCGTCACCCACTGTGGCCTGAATGAACTTCCTACTGCGACTCATTCAGTATCGGTCACAGACTTGCTGGGAGTAGGTGAAGACCAGTTTCAGTTAGGGAGGAAGCCCCTAGATGCGGGGTTCTGTTTCCTGGGCGCCCTCAGGCCTCGTCTCTGTGTTGCGGAAAATTCACTGGCTGCCCTTGTGTCGTCCGCTCCCACTTGAAGGCAGTGCCTGCCTTTGGTGAAATGCCTGGCTTAACACATGGTTAACAACAGAGCATGTGCCTCGGTAGGTGCAGTTGGTTAAATACAGCACTTCCCCATGGCTTAGCCAGTTCTGCCCTCGTTCAAATGCTCAGACCTGACCCTGGCACGTGATGCCTACTGTTGGTTAAATATGGTGGCTTCCTTTCCCTATAAACCTCATCTACGCTTTAAAAAATGGTCCCTCAGGTTTGTTCCTGTTATTTAAATAAAATTTTTAAAATGGTCCCTACCTTTCATTTAAACCCAGACCTGCCCCCAGTTAAATACACCATACAGTTCAATTAGTACCCTCTCTCATCTGCTCAGTTAAATACAGTGTATAATCTTAGTATTTCATAAAGTATGTCTCTGAATTGGTCTGGCCACCCCACCCACATCCCAAATTAGTCCTGTCAAATCATGCCACTCCACCCTTCCATAAAGCAGTCGGTTCCAGTCTACCCAGCTAGTCTCCTCTGTCTACCGCTGCCCCAGGCCACTTCTTTTTCTCCTTGGCTTCCCCTACCCTTGGGCAGACCCAGAGAGTCCTGGTGTCCATGTCATGGGAATCCGGAGTCTGTCAAGAAAAAGCACAGCTGAAGGGAGTGGGGTAGTGAAGAAAGCACTGAGGCCAGGCAAGGTCTGGCCGGAAGTGGGGACTCTGTGGCTCTCAAGGGAGGGCTGAAGTCTGGGAGGTGTGAAACCAGAGCAGGCTCTGGCCTTGTCACTTGCTGATCTCCCTTACTGATCCCCAGGGCCCTTCAGAGCCGTGACATTCCCTCTTACAGAAATGCGTTTGCATCCTTTGCCCGCCACCCCAACCTGCACAGGCACTCCTAGCGGCCTTCTCCCGGGGTAGACAACTGAGCTCTTGTCCCATGGCCCCTCCCCTCCCCCTGCTTCCTAGGGGGACTGCTGGTTGATGGGGGTTGCAGAGTGGGGAAGCGGGGAGGGGGCAGTGGCCCGAGAGGGCATAAGACCCAGGGCACAAGAACACAAGACAGCACACGGGCTGAGTCAGGAGAGTCGGACCTTGATTTTCTTCCCACACCACCCAGCCTGGAGACAGACAGAGCCTGTGTCCTCCCAGCCCTTCCTTCCACCTCCCGCTGGCCTGGGCTGAGGGCTGGGATTATTGATTGGAATTCTCTGAGAGCCTGTGCTCAGTGATGTTTAGGAAGGTCTGTATCAGCATGTGGGCATCCTCGACCGCCACGTCCAAGGACAAGCGGAGCATCTGGTAGACAGTGGCAAAGGAGATGCCGCAGGTGGCCAGGGCGCCCAGGACGGGCACATTGAGGAGCTCCTGGGTGAAAGCAGAGGCATCCCTGGAGGCCTGGCCCAGCATGTCCACCACCAGCTCCTTGGTGACCGGGGTCTTCGGGCCCTGTATCACCTCCAGTAATCTGTGCAGGGGCTGGCCCGTCTGCGCAGCCAGCTTCACGAGGGAGTCCTCGTCCAGGCCGAAGCTGTGGTAGTAGCCTTCTAGGGCGTGGATGAGCCGGTAGAGGTCACACGCCACATCCTGTACTCCTGGCACAGGACTTGAGTTGATGCCACAGGCCACTGTGGCCACCAACCAGATGTGCTGCCGCAGCGAGGACGCCTTCTTCTCTAGGATGGCCTCGGAGAGGTTGGGCAGGGCCACCAGGAGTGCATGCTGCTTGTGGCTCTCCACTCCCGTCACCATCGATTCCTCCAGCAGGCCGAAGTCGTACTTGCCCAGCTCAAACATGGACAGCAGGAAGACCTTGGGGTCCTGCAGGCCCTCCGCTGCAGGAGGCAAGAGCACCGTTCAGTGGTCTCCACATCAGAGCAGCCGTGGTGCCCTGACAGCTACCTGGGCTCAAGCACTTGCCAGGAGTCTGCACAGCCTGTGGCTTAGGAGCGTGGGCCCTGGAGCCAGGCTGCCTGAGTTCAGACAGGAGCCTTGCTACCTGTGTGGCCTTGAGCAAGTTACCAAACCTCTCTGGTCTGTAAAATAAGGTGATCATTTTACCTACTTCCTAAGGTAGTGAACTGAGTTCATGAAAATGGTGTGTGGCCTGTGTTGAGCCCGCAGTGAACGTTAGGTGCCATCAGTGATAGGTGCCAGCATCTGCATGGGCTGAGCCCGCAGTGAATAGGTGCCATCAGTGATAGGTGCCAGCATCTGCATGGGTGCATGGCGTTGGCACTGCGTGCTTGATAACTAGCACACAAGCCAATACGTGTTATTTTCTTCCTTAATGCACGTGATGGGGTCTCTGTCACCTGTGACTGAGAAGTGCCAACTCAGGAAACGGAGTGTAAGTGCCGGACTTAAGCTTTGATTGAGGAGGCATCCATTTCAAAGAGGGCTGTCTGGAATAAACAGGCTGGCCAGCCCCAGGAACCAAGCTGCCCGCCCCCCCTCCTTTGTGTTAGAGAACTTGGTGGATTTCAGTATCTCCCCACTTGGGCTACTTGTTTTCTCTTCCTGAGCTTTAAATTCCTGCTCCTACAGTTTAAATTCACCAGTAGAGTAACACCAGAACCCTAGGCCCCTGCCCTCAACCCCAGTAAAAGCAGCACCCAGGCCCTTTGTTCCTCTGCGACCCCGCTGTGCAGGCCCAGGTCTGCTGTGTGATTGCCAGCCCTGTGAGTAGTAGACCTGTGTCCTTCCAATGTTCCCAGTGGCTGTTGCTGAAGGGCAAGCATCTGCCTTCGTAAGAACCGGGAGGGCTTGTCCGTCCCCTTATTGGTTATTGGTGGGCTGAGACCAGCACACGGCACAGCTAGCAGCATTGCACTGTGAGGCCTTGTTCAGCCTCCAAGTGTGACCTTAGGTAACCCGTTTCCCACTGAATCTCAGCTGGAAAATGAAGGGGAAGAGGGGGGCAATCCCCCAAGGATCCATCCCCCCCCGGCCCCCCAGAGAGGGCACCTCACCTTCCAGCCGCTGCCAGCAGTCCTCCCGGATCTGCCTGAGCACCCTCTGCTCGGAGAAGGTGCTGGGGCGGCGGCTGCGAGAGGCTGCGAGGTCCACGTCCACCTTGGAGCGGACGAAGTAGAAGGCCTTGCCCTGCTCCAGGAGCCCGCGGGCCAGCTGGGCGTGGCGGGCAGTGAAGCTGTCTGGGGTGATGATGATGAAGAAGTCGTAACGGTCCACCAGCACCCGCTGGAGGTATTCATCAGCCTGGAAAGTGGGCGTGTCTATGCCCGGCAGGTCCCAGATGATGATGTTGAAGTACTTGGGGTGCGGGTATGGCGTGGGCTCCACGGTCATTTCTACCACACCCGTGCCGGCCGACTTGGGGTCCTCATCTCCCAGCCCCCGGATGGCGTTGACAAAGGTCGACTTGCCTGAGCCTATTGCCCCGGTAACGCCAATGTCCAGCCTGACGTCCTCCAGCGAGTGGAGTGTGGCCTGCAACTTGGCGGCCACTGCTGGCAGGTTCCCCGCCTCGAAGGTCTCCTTCAGAGCCCCGGTGTCCTTTGACAGCTCCGAGATGTTGAACTGGAAGATTGGGTTCGCCATGGGCTGCCTGACCCCCAGTTCCACGTCTTTGGGACTTGATGACCTTTGGCAGGACAGGTAAGGGAGTGTGTTCACCCTGAGTTGCCCTCTCTTCTCCAGCCCTCAGCAAGCCCAAGACATTGGCGGCACCACCAGTAATAGTACTGAGTGTGACATGGTGCTAATAGGCCCGGTGCTAAGTGCTTTATTCATCACTGCTCTGCTGCAGGGTTTCATAAACTCCTCAAGAGCCAAAAAAAGGAGATCAACCCCCTTACGATCCACATTCAGCAGTGAGAGGAGAGCGCACTTGCCCAAGGCCTCCAGCCAGTGTGTCGGGGTGGGAATGGGACTTGGGTCTTCTGATCCTAGAATTCCAGTTCTGAAATAACCCTGCACCAGGCCCTGCGCTCAATATACGTCAGTGATTAAGAGCTGGAACCCTCATCATCGCTAATAGTGTATTTAATGTTTACTCTGGTCCAGCCACTGTCCTAACCATATGCCTCATTTCATGAAGTCCCCATTTTACAGAGGAAACAGGCTCAGGGAGGTAGAAGTCCCTTGCAAAATGCCTTACAGCTTATACCAGAGCCAGGACATGGGCCGCTCCCACTGGCGCTTTTTCCCCTTATGTGTTTCCCCGTGATTCAGCACCCCGTGTGTGCCAGGACCTCTTTGAGTGCTGCAGTTCCAACACCAGGAAAAGAGACCCAAGGGATCTGGTGCATTTGTGGAAACACTGCCCGCCTCAAGGCCTGGCTTCTAAGTGCTCATTTGCTCAGGAGCCACAGTGCACCTAGGCACACCCGGATCTGCCTCTGGGCTTGGAGTCCTCACTCGTGGGATGGACGGGCGGCCAGCGCTGACGTGGAATTGCATGACTGCGTCTAGACCAGTGATGGTGAACCTTTTGAGCTCGGCGTGTCAGCATTTTGAAAAACCCTAACTTAACTCTGGTGCCGTGTCACATATAGAATTTTTTTGATATTTGCAACCACAGTAAAACAAAGACTTATATTTTTGATATTTATTTTATATATTTAAATGCCATTTAACAAAGAAAAATCAACCAAAAAAATGAGTTCGCGTGTCACTTCTGACACGCGTGTCATAGGTTCGCCATCACTGGTCTAGACCCTGCCGTGCCAGGGACTTGCCAGGTGATGCTCAGCAAGTCATGCCCCCTCTGCTGCCTTTATTTCCTACACCTGCGAGGGTGGGTGTCAGCTTCCTCACCTGTGGAATGGAACGATGACTCCTCAGAGCCTCCCAGCTCGGCTGTTTCAGGAAGGCCCGGGGTCTTACTGCTGCCGAGGTTCAGGCAGGGGCCAGCTTGGGAGGGGCTTGGAACGTCAGGCTGAGTTGATCTTTATCTGTGGGTAGCCATGGGGAGGGCTTGAGCAGCGGAGGGAGAAGTCTGCTGTGGACATTAGAGTCCTTCTGTGGCCTATGGGGACTGAGTCTAGAGCCTGGGAGATGAGGCAAGGCAGGGGCTGGGGCAGGAACTGGGTGGACAGGTGAGACCTGAGCTGGAACAGGGGCTAAGGGGGTTTAGATGGGAGATGGGGAATGGAGAGATGAAGGCAGAAGGGCCAGGACACGGTGACTAGTTGGAGACAAAAGTGACCCTTTCGATCTCTCTCAACCTTAGGCCCAACGTGGAGAGAGCACTCACTACTCATGCCCACCTTTCCATCCCCGCCACTGGGGCCAGTGAGTCCTGTGTTTAGGGTGGTGTCTGAGGGCCCCTGGTATAAGCTGTGGGCTGTGCGCTGAGAATGGATTTGGAAAGGATTATCTGTCTTACACATCTGGGATTTCCCTACCGTGATCCCCCACACCCTTTTTGGTGCAGCAAGACCCATGTGAACCCCAGTAGTCCCGGCAAAGCCAATGAATGGGAGGCAACTGGGAAAAGAGGAACCCGTTTGCAAAGCAGAGCACTCTTCAGCCAAGAGCATCAGCACCCCCTTTAATCGTCCAGGTCAAAGCGGACCCTCTGAGTCAGGAGCTGTTTCCTAGGGTTGGGGGTCATTTGAGGCCCCCAAAGGAGGCAAGAACCATCACCAGCTCCTGGGAAATCCACAGGGAGTATTTGTGAGCACCTGGGGGTGAGCCAGCTCCCTGCACCCAGCCTCAGAGCCTTGTGCGAGTTCCTGCATCTAAACCTGACCCTTGTCTTAGCCCACAGAAGCCCCAGGCAAGCCACCCTGTCCACAACCCCAGCCTGCGAGTTCTGGAGTTTTAGTCATGTGATCCTTGAATCAGCCAAAGAGTTTGGTTTCACTGGGTGCCTGGTCCAGACGCAAGAAATGCTCACTCACGTGTGTACACGTTTTCTGTCACTCACAGCCACATGCAGCTTTCAGACCCCAACACAGTCACCGTCATTCAGACCACAGCCTTTCAGCACAATCCCAGTATTCAAGCACGCGCACACGCACACACTGA
>NW_005372107.1:440393-441621 GCF_000412655.1 Myotis brandtii
TACCTTAGACACATGGCATCCATATCATGGAGACTCGTCAGGATTCCTCCCAGTCAGCACACCAGCACGCTTATCAACACAGTCACACTCAGACACACGCCATCTTTCTGAAACAACCCTTCTCTATCCTTTGATGCTCAGAGGAACCGCCTGCCCCGCTCTCACCACCTCTGCACCAAGGCCAGCCCAGGGGCCATGTGGCGCCCCTCTGCTGGCCACCCGGCCCACCATCACTCACAGGCCCAGGCTGTCCATCTGCCCACCTCTGCTTAACCCGGTTGCTAGGCACCATTGTGCCAATCCTGGGCTCGGATTGGCTGCCCCTCCCCACTCCGGAGGAGGCCTTTAGGACACTGGGGTTCTCAGAAAGGGATATGACATTGCAACTAAAATAAGTACCTTAGTAGGCACTGATCCCCACTCAGCCACCCACGTAGGTCGACAGTTGGCTTTGTCTTACATCCAGGCTGGGCTGCCCTGTCACCTCACCAATCCCCCTTGGCCACTTAGGGACCCGGGAGAGAGACCATCTAGGAGCCCTTGGCCCACCACCCATACCTTGAACTTCTCTCCCCCCAGGATCAATTCCCGTCCCAGTTGAGTGAGTCCCTCTTCCACTCGGGGGCCCCCCTGCTTCCGTCTTACCCTGCCCCACCCCTCTCCCCTGCCCCACCAAGATGGCTGGCCCTGTGCCTCCCTCCGAGCCGGCCCCACACCCCGTCAGCAGCGCAGCTCCCAGTCACCACATTGGCCTTTTCATTTGGTTGTTTGGCTTTGTTAAGGTTTGGTTTGTGGGCGAGGCAGGGGGTCGGGGGCTGCACTTTCACTTCTCTTCCAAGTCACGCTTCTTCCAGCTGTCCAGAATGTACTTGAGGAGGAGGCCCAGCTTCCGGCGGGTGGACAGCGGGGCTTCCTCACCTCCTCCCTCCCCAACCCCGCACTTCTCCACGCCATTGTCGCCAGCCGCGTCCAAGCTGACCTCGGGCTGGGACTCCTCCTCCTCCTCCTCCTCCAGGGCCTTGATGCGCACCCGCTGGGCGTCCTCGGCCATCTCGTTGAGGCAGCCCTGGAGCATGGTGTAGACGGTGCCGAAGCTGATGCCGCCAGCCACCAGCGTCCCGAACACGGGGATGCCCCTCTCAAAGGCCCGGGCCACCCGCATGGCGCCGTCGGACGACTGCGAGTAGAGCCGCAGGACGGTCTCTGGGGAGACCTCGTTGGCCAGCGG
>NW_005372107.1:441986-453905 GCF_000412655.1 Myotis brandtii
CGCAGCCGCTCGGTGCAGTGGTCGCGGATCTCCTGGAGGACCATGGACTCGCTGAAGCCCGAGGGCCGCTGGCTGCGGGTGGCCGCCAGGTCCTCGTCCACCTTGGTGCGCACGAAGTAGAACTTCTTGCCCTGGCGCAGGATCTCGGAGGCCAGGCGGGCCTCCACGGCCCCGCAGCGGCGGGGGGAGACCAGCAGGAAGAAGTCGTAGCGGCCGAAGTCCACCTGCTTCAGGTACTTGTCAGCGGGGCAGCCTGGACAGCCGGCCCCGGGCAGGTCCCACAGGGTCACGTCGGGAAACTGTGGGTGCGGGTAGGATGAGGGTTGCATCGTGGTCTCCACGACGCCCGTGAGTGCTGCGCCGGGGTCCTCGGCCCCCAGGCCACGGAGGGCGTTGATGAGGGACGACTTGCCAGCGCCCGACTCGCCTGTGACCCCCACCTCCAGGCGGGTGCTCTCCGAGGAGGCCAGCAGCTCCCGGAGGCGGGAGGCGGCCTGGGGGATGTCCCCGGACTCGAAGGCGGTGCGCAGGGCCTCCAGCTCTTCTTTGGCCATGAGGATGGTGGTCTCCTCCTCCCCGGGGCACTTGGAAGTAGCCATGGTGACCAGTTCAGAGGGCGCAGGGATGAGACAGGCACAGACCAGAGGTCGTTGGCGTCTGGGGGAGAAGGGAGCCTTTTGCCTTCTGGGCCTTGTGCGGGGCAGGGGGAGAGAGACGGAGGATGTGAAGGACGTCTCTGGGGCCCTCCACGGCCCTTTCCTTCCCAAACTCCCCGGGGCACATTTTGGAAAGGAATCAGGGCCCGTGGAGTCCGGCAGGCCCAGGTTCACATCCCATCTCTGCCACTAACTTGCTGTGCGCCCCGGGGCAAAATGAGGCACCTCTCTGACCCTGTTGGCTTCTGGGGTCCCAGGCACAATGGCTGGCCTGCCCCCTGAGGCGCTGAGGGGTCCTGGGGGTAACCCAGGAAGGGGGCAGCTTCGTGGGCAGCTGTGACCTGTGCGGTCACATAAGGCCCCGCACTTAGGAGGCCCAGCTCTTGGCCGAATGCTGATCTGCTGGCGCTGATTGAAAGTCTTAATACTGTTTGAACTAGGAGCCCTGCATTTTTCTTTCGTGCTGGGTCTGTAAGTTATGTAGCCAGGCCTGCCAAGGAGAGGGCTTAAGCCCGGCTCCTGTGCCAAACAGAGACAGTGGCTCCGCCGTCCCTGCAAGCGGTGCCGAGTGAGGGCGAAACACCCGCGCACCCGGGATCGGATCCTGGCTCTGCCGCCGACTCCTGAGTGACTTGGGGCCTCACTTTTCCGCCTCACTTTTCTCATCTGCAGGACGCCACCTCCTCGCCGAGGGAGGGCGAAACACCCGCGCACCCGGGATCGGACTCCCGAGTGACTTGGGGCAAGTTACCTAACTCTCCGCCTCACTTTTCTCATCTGCAGGACGCCACCTCCTCGGGGTGTTGAGAATTCCACCAGTTAGTCATACAAAGCACTTAAAGTGGCGCCTGGCACAGAGCAGGTGGTCTGTGTTAGCAGCAGCGGCGGCAGCAGCGTTGTTATCGTCATTATTGATATTTCTAGCTGCGTGGCTCTGAGCCTCAGCTGCTGTATCTGCACCAATGAAGGGACCCTGCCTGCCTCGCGGGGCTGCTGTGAGGCCCCTGAGCCCCAGGCGTCCATCTCTAGGCCCGTGGTCGGCAAACTGCGGCTCGCGAGCCACATGCGGCTCTTTGGCCCCTTGAGTGTGGCTCTTCCTAAGCCTTCGGAGTACCCTAATTAAGTTCATAACAATGTACCTACCTATATAGTTTAAGTTTAAAAAATTTGGCTCTCAAAAGAAATTTCAATCGTTGCACTGTTGATATTTGGCTCTGTTGACTAATGAGTTTGCCGACCACTGCTCTAGGCTAACTGTGAGGACAGCCTTGGGTTCAGCTGCTGGAAGAAGCCCAGACGCCGGGACCCTCCTCATTGGATACCCAGCCCTGTGTGGCTGGCCTTGCCGGGCCAAGTCCCCCCGCACCCTGGAGCCCTCACGTGGCCTCTCAGATCCCGTCCTCCTCACCTGGGAGCTTCCCTGGCCCTCCCTCTTCCCAGTCACACTGTCTTCGGGTCCATCGCCTCTAAGATACACTTCCTCACTGACTAAGACTCTTCAGAGAACCTTGGGAGAGACAACCACATTCCGGGTCACTGTCCCCATCAGACGGAGGGGGACTGAGGCTCGGGCCAGACAAGCGATGTCTCTGCTCAGAGCCACCACCAGGACTCACCCCAGGTCCCTGCTCCTTGCCCCTCTGAAGAGCAGCTCTGCCTCCGGCAGCCGTCTTTGCCTCCCCCTTGTCCCCCTGGCTGCCCTGTCCCCACCTCCATCCCCCGACCCCACAGAAACGTGTCCTTACTGCTTTGTTCCCTCCAGGTCTGACCCCCATCCCAGGTCGGGCCATTCCCCGCACCCCTAGGTCCACTTCCTCCCTCGCCCTGCCCCCTCCCCCATCTCAGGGTGTGGAGTCTGGAACAGCCAGCAGCCAGGGGCAGCCAGCACCCAAGGCCCCGGGGTGGCGCTGGGGCCCAGGGAGTTGGAGTTGGGAGGGGAAGCCGCACCCACAGGCCCCAGCGGGAGAACTGCCCCGGGGTGCTCACCTGCCCTGAGGCTCTCCTCCTCCCCTCTCACTCTCCCCACTGGTGGGGTCTCCTCCCTGTCAGCCCAAGGTCAGCCCCCGTTGCTAAGACCCACAATAGCAAGGAGCAGCTTATTGGTCAACCAGCCCGTGTGCAATAATGTGACAGTGATGTCAGGGGGTGGGGTCCCACATGGGGCAGGGACCCCACCCCCCAGCTACGCCTGGGGCCAGCGGTCAGTCACACCAGGCCCTGTCCCCCATCAAGGACCCAGAGAGAGGTCTTTCTAACACCAAGATTTCTTCAAGACCTGTCCGTGGTCTCCATCGTGCCCAGGACAAAGTCACAGTGTCTGAGGGCCTGGCCCTGCTCAGCACCCCGCCCTGTCGCTCCTCCATCTGGGGACTCTGTTCCTGAAACAATCATTCCTTCTCCCTTCTCCAAACCATCTATTTGCCCACCCGCCTGTGGGGAGGGAGTGATTAGCTCAGCCAGCACTGCTGGGATGACAGGAAGCACAGGGGAGAGGCCAGCTCAGAACCCCCCCGCCCCCCGCCCCCCGATGTGGTCCCTGCGGCAACCCTGCCTGGTCCCGGCCAGGACTCATGGCCCATGTGTCAGCAGGGCAGCATCCACACCCCAGTTCAGCAGCTGGTATCCAGGCTCCCGGACACTGGCCTCCTCCCTCCCTGAGTTTTCACATCCTCCCCTCCCTCTCCCCACCCCAGCCTGTCCTTCAAGTCCCAGCTCAGCACTGATTCTCCCGGATGCCTTTCCCCACTCTGCTCTCTCCCTCCTCACAACACTTTAAATGGCATCAGTGAGACAAAGGGGGAGATGGAAGTAGGGAGAGATGTGAAAGAAAAGAGGGGGAGGCAAAGCCCCCCCCAGAAAGGGGGATGTGGGGTGGGAAGAAAGACTCCCCAAGGGAAAAAGCAAGGGAGAATCAGGCAGGAAGTTACAATGGACGAGAGACCAGGCCAGAAAGAACCAGAGCAAAATGTCATCAGAGGCACCAGTTACAGAAAGAGTGGAAAGATACAGAGCCTGAGATGGGGACAAGGGATGGGGCCGACATGCACAGGGAAGGAGCTGAAGGTCTAGAGACCAACAGTCAGGGACCCCAGGCCCCTGGGGGGACACCAGCTCCCCTCAACTGTAGCCTCTGTCTCTACAGCTGCTGAGCCCCCCCTCGACCCTCAGTCCTATTGTAGCTGTCTCCACACTGTCTCCCCCGCTGGCCTCCTCTGCCCAGGCCAGGTGCCCCGGGGTCTCTCCTACGCCCACTTCCTGGGATGGAGTCAGAGGCACCTGCCAGTCAAAGGATTTTCCTGGCTCCAAAGTTTGGTTCAGCAAAGGAGCCTCTGAAAACGACAGAGGAGAAGGCCGAGGCCCAGAGAGAGAACAGAGCAGCTCGAGGCCACACCGAGGGGTGGGAAGGGTGGCCTGCGGAGCACGTGGTCCAGAATTCTTAAAGCACAGGCAAGAGACATGCAGGCCCGCAGCCCGGCCTCACTCACAGACTCAAACGCAACAGACCAGATTGAAAATCTTCTCAGACAATCCCAGACACACAGACCAAGGCTCCTCCCCCAAATTCACAGACGCACACCTGGCCCAAGAGGGAAGACCCTCCACTACAGACTCACGACAGAAAAGCAAAAGTCAGACAAACACACAGACACACGAGCCTCATAAACCACAGACATTCCCGCAGAGACAGACCTGCAGCCCAGACTCAGTTACACGCTGACAGCACGCACTGTGCCCTGTGAAAACCGCTGTATTCCTTCTGCTCCGGGGCCTGGGCCACTTCTCCCAGAGAGAGGCTGCACCCTTGCCCCATTTGCCAAGTCTCCGCCCTCTTCATCATCAACATTCGGCACCTCCCCAGGCCGAGTCCTGGGCTGGCTGCGGGGGATGCACAATGACCAAGACAGCCCGGGCCCTGCCCCCAGGGACTCAGACTCCAGTGCGGGAGTCGGATCCGTCTCCAGACAGTGAGGACACAGCAGGCAGGACTGGAGTGGGGGACCCCCGAGGACTGTGGGAGCACAAAGGAGGCACGTGGTGGCCCAGCCTGGAGGTCATGGCCCCGCTACCTTCCTCCCCCTTCTTGGAGGAAAGGGCACCTGAGCTGAAAGCTGGAGGATGAGTAGGAGTGAGCCGCGTGGCCTGCTAGGGCAGCGGTTCTCAACCGGTGGGTCGCGACCCCTTTGGCGGTCGAACGACCCTTTCACAGGGGTCGCCTAAGACCATCGGAAAACACATATTGAATATATAATTACATATTGTTTTTGTGATTAATCGCTATGCTTTAATTATGTTCAATTTGTAACAATGAAAAGACATCCTGCATATCAGATATTTACATGACGATTCACAACAGTAGCAAAATGATAGTTATGAAGTAGCAACGAAAAGAATTTTATGGTTGGGGGTCACCACAACATGAGGAACTGTATTAAAGGGTCGCGGCATTAGGAAGGTTGAGAACCACTGTGCTAGGGAGTTGCCGCCCGGGGCCACGGTCCCGCCTGTGTGCAGACCCTGAGTTGAGAGAGCTCTTGTTTGCCCAATAATTTCCTCAACTACTTGGTCGTTCCCGAAACATTTGTTCAGACCTCACCTGAGCCCAGCCCTCACTTGGTCCAGAGATGTGAGTCCTACTTGCCCCGGATCTGACAGGCCTCCTGGGCACAGTCATCGACCGAGGCAGAGTGTCCACTTATCGCACGTGGCCGGCGCCGTGAGCCCGTCAGATGGATGGGGTGACTCATTTAACTGGGACACAGTTCTGCTCTTCCCCGTGTCATCCTAAGACAGACAGACAACCCAGGAGGAGAAAGGAAGGCGGAGACAAGTGAGATGAACACGTTCGTTCATCCATTTCTCGCAAGCATGTCAGACTCGCCAATAAACGCATGCGGCCCGCCGGCCGCGAGTTTGACATGCTTGTCCCACAGGTTCCCATGCAACCAGCTCGGAGGTGCCATTCTCGTCAGATGCACCGGTGGCTGCCCCACTCCCAGGAAAACGATGCCGCCCACGGAACTATGGCACAGCGTTTCCTACTCACACGCCCTGAAAGAGCGCCGGGTCGACTTCGAACACACAGATCTTTGTCGTCTGTCAAATACGAAGCTGGCTGCGCTGTTCCTGAAGCCACACAGTGTGGCTGCGGAGTCACCTGGCCTCCGTGCTCCCTGCCCTGCACGTCCTCTGTGCCGTCGGGAGCGGCCACGGGGCGATGAAAAGCCGCTCCGTCACCGCATCCAGGCAAGCCCTTGCCATGACCTCCGGGCTGATAGCGAGGCACCGTCAGCGGTGACCCCTCCTGACTTCAACCCTTGCTGGGACGTGGGCAAGTGCTTCCGAGTGTCCACTGAGTCTGCCAGGCTGGGCGCGCAGCAGGGACGGAGCCAGCCCTCCCTCCAGGAAGGAAGCTGAGGCAGCAGGTGCGCGCTGTGTGCCAAGGGCTGTAGCTGGATGTTCGCCACCTGCAGTGACTGAGTCCTTGCCCTCCCCCGACGGTGACCCAGGGGATGCCTGACTGGGGGGGGGGGGGGGGGTGTCATCAAAGGCTTTTTGGAGAAAGTCCATTCATTCAACACACTCTTTGATCACCTGCTGTGTGCTGGGCCCGATGCTGGCTGAGGCTGGAGATGTAACTGGGACCAAGACAGTCCCTGTCCTCTGCCGCCTCTTCCTCCCGTTTCTCTGTCCACTCCTAGCCCTCCCGGCCTCCCTGCCCTTTCTGTCAGTGTCTATTAAAAACCCAGAGCACTTCCCTAGGAACATGTACACATTATGACCTTCACCTTCTCTCCATTCGCCACAATCCTGGGGAGACCTCACCTTAGTCCCCAGGATTCACTCACTCACTGAAATACGTATTGGCTGCCTTCTGTGCGCTGGGCACAGACACCGGGGTGAGTAAGACACGGGTGGCCCTTGTCCTCGTGGAGCTTATATTTTCGAAAGATAAAGATAATACATAAAAATAAGATAGTGTCAAGTAATGATAAAAAAAATGAAAAACAAGAAAGCAGGAGTAAGGGGGGGGGGGCGTGCGTAGAATGCCTGTAAGTATGGTCGTTGACAATTTCTCCCATCTCTGTGGGCACCGGCCACTCTCCCCATCGAGAGGAGGAGTCTGTCCTCTCCCCTTGTAGCTGAGCTGGCCTTGCGACTGCTTTGATCAGCAGAATGTAACATCCTGGGACTTCCAAACCCAGGCCTTAAGAGGTGGCAGCTTCTACTTTCTCCTCCTCAGAGCCTCGAGCTACCATGTAGAGGTCCCGCTACCCTGCTGGAGGGAGCCCATGGAGAGGCGGGCCACATGGAGATGAGCCTGAAGCCATCGAGAACATTCCAGCCCCAGTGGCGCTCCAGCTGACTGCAGCCACAAGAGCGGTCCCAGCCAACGCTACCTGGGAGCAGAAGAACCATCCAGCGGAGCCCAACCAACCCACAGACTTTTGAGAAATAATAAATCATTGCTTTAGGCCACTAAATAGCCAAATGATTCGGGGGAGGGAGTGTATTACTTTTGATAGAATGTTCTGGGAGGAGCCATATGAGAAGGTGACATTCTATTTGAGAGAGAGCTGCATGAAGGAAGGAAATAAGCCACGTGGCCATCAGGGGGAGAGCAGTCCAGGCGGACGGCATGGAAGGGCCAAGGCCCCGAGGCAGAACCGAGCCTGGTGTCTGGGAGAATCATGGTGGCTGGTGTGGCTGGGGCAGTGTGATGAGGGAGAGAGTTCTAGAAGGATTTATTCCCCTGGTACCTGAGAGAGAACCAAAGGCCTGCTGAGGAGTGTTGTGAGTGTGGGCCAGCCGTGAGGTGGGGATCCTTCCGCACCCAGCGATACAATTTGATTAGAACAGGGGCCAGGACTGGGGCCAACAAGTGAGACACTGCCCTGGGTGCAAAATTAAAGGGGACCAAAAGCTCAATAAATAATATTTTAATGTAGTACTTTTTAAAAATAAAAATTAATGCAAAAATCCATGATATTTGAATGAACAAAATCTCAAAATTTTAAATAAGGCCCAGTCCCATGCCCAGGCATGTTGGTGTCCGAAACCAAAGGGAAACAGTGCCCCTAGCTTTGATGGAAACAAACTCGTCAATCGCATTTTTAAATGAGAGGATTTTCAGGTTTTACAGTCCTCTTGACCAAATGATGATGTTAAATAATTTTTAATTAACTCATGCCAAAATAAAATGATAATCAATTGTTTGATATAAATAAAACATGTTAATTCAAAATAATGAGTTTTAATATACCCTTTAGCTAATTTTTCTAATTTTTTTCAACTAGTTTAGTATTCTAGAAAAAATAGGCATTCTAAAAATATATGCAGCCCTGGTCAGATCCCTGAGTTGTTGCCTGCGAAGGGCCAGGGAGACAGGACAGGGCTGTTTCCTGAAGGAAGGAGGCCGAGGGGGAGGATGGGAAGTCAGGCTCAGCCCGCAGAGAGGAACAGGTGCCCCATGCAGAGGTGCAGAGGTCGGGCTCAGGAAGAAGCACTCGCTCAGCTGGGGTGGCTCAGGGGTTGAGTGTCAACCTACGAACCAGGAGGTCACGGTTTGATTCCCGGTGAGGGCACATGCCTGGGTTGCGGGCTGATCCCCAGTGGTGGGATGGGAGGCATGCAGGAGGCAGCCGATCAATGATTCTCTCTCATCATTGATGTTTCTATCTCTCTCTCCCTCTCCCTTCCTCTCTGAAATCAATAAAAATATTTAAAGAAGGAGGAGGAGGAGGAGGAGGAAGAAGGAGAAGGAGAAGGAGAAGGAGAAGGAGAAGGAGAAGGAGAAGGAGAAGGAGAAGGAGAAGAAGGAGAAGAAGGAGAAGAAAATCCGAAGGCCAATCTGGCCTTACCTCTTAATGAATGAACTGCACTGGTTCCTTCAACCCAGCATCCTCCCACCGACAACGTTTAAGGACCGAAGTAATTGCACTGACTTCTCCATGGGGTCTGCAGGGGAGAAGGGATGTCCAGAGACCCTGGCCTGGGTAAAGGTGACGAGAGTCGGGGGGAAGGTAGGGGAAGCTGGTCCTTGAACCCCAACTCACCATTTCTTTCTTTATTTAACTTTTTAAATTTATTTTTTTTAAGAGAGAGAGACAGAGGGAGAGGGAGAGAGAGAGAAATATGATGTGAGAGCGGGCTGCCTCCTGCATGCCTCCCACTGGAGATGGTGGAGCCCGAAACCCAGGCGTGTGCCCTGACCCGGAATCAAACTGGCAACTTTCCCCAGACACAGGATGGCGCCCTGAACCACACCGGCCGGGCCAGCTCACCATTTCTCACTTTTAATGTCTGTGTCACTTTTGATCGCAGTTCATTAGACATTTTAGACTTTCATTTAAATGTATGAAAGGGCCCTATCTTCCACGCTTCTGGAGTCTCTTAGAAACCTCTGACCCACAGCACATAACAATGAGCACTGCGTCATCAGGGCGCCTGCTGCTGACTCGCTCACAGCGGAGGGAAGGAAGGAAGCAACGTGAACCCCGCAGCGGGCCTGACGGAATAGGTGCTGGCACAGCTGGGCCAGGCCATGTGAGTCACGCCTGCAGCCATTCGGGGGGAATCAAGTGACCTGGGGGATCCCCAGACGTGCTGCTGAGAACAAGAGGCAGAGAGCTGTGGCTGATATTTGAGAGGCCCAAACACCCTGTCCACCTATATGACAGAGACATGACACAAATATGTCACATGCTATAGCTATGGCAGATGTATGTATAATATAGTCATGACATATGCATATATGTAGACATATATATCGATATCAATACATCTTTATGGATTTATCTACACATCTACATGGGATTATTTGGGAAATAATGGAAAGAGATATAGGAGGTTAACATGCTTTCCTGGGGTGGGGGTCCCTGGGAGAGTCTGTGGGGGAGAAAAGAGGGAGAGAAGAGAAAAGTAAAAGGGGAAAGACTTGATTTAAAACATTGAAAGCACGTGGGTCTGCAGCAATAGAAATCCATGTTTAGGGGAGAGGTTATCTCAGGGGAGGGGAGAGGCAAGGAGAGGGGGTCAGGGAGGGGCCCCGGGGACTCCCACTGTCCCGATGTCTTGTCCTTCAGTGAGCACCGAGAGGCACGGCTGAGTCGTTGTTTGTTTCTGTGTGTGTAAGATAATGGGGCCGCGTAACTTGAAAAATGTTAGAAACGTACAATAAAATCAAATCCTCTGCCCGAGTTCGCTTCACCCCGCCCCGCAGTCCCTTTCCCTCCCTGCAGACTCCAGGCCACGCTCCTTAAATCCGCTTCCGCTGCAAGCATTTCCTGAGCACCTGCCTGCTCAGTGACGAAGGAGCAGATCCTGGCCTGTCCCTGGGGCCTCCAGTCTCACAGAAACAGCGCCTGCCTTCCCCGCCCCTCACGGCACCCAGCTCCCCTGCACCCACCCCAGGGTGGACATCCTCCACACGGAGGCCTTCCAGGTGGCAGGTGGGGCTTTTGGGTGGGACACACGTCCTGCCTGTGTCCTCCCAGTGACAATAGGAAAGGCTGCTGTTACTTGTCAGGACTCTCCATGGTACCATCCGATTTCTACGCCCGTATCAGCTCTTCCACCAACTCTGTCGGCAGGAACCAAGTCCCTCCTCCTGGATTGTTTTCTGCCACCAGGTATTGGGGTGCTTTGTTGCACAGCCCCAGTAACTGTAAGGCCCCCCTTTCTTTCTCTCCAGCTCCCCCTCCTTCCCTCTTTTCTCTCCCAGCCCTTGCAACACAGCGTAAGCCATTCCCTGTATGAAACTGCTTCTGTTGAGCCACCTAAAATGCTTTTTCTTGTCCTAACTGAACCCTATTGACCCCCCTTTTCTTTGCTAATAGAACCCCGTTTTGTCCAGAACCTGAGGCAGCCACGGACCTTCTGAGAGACTGGGCCTCTCTCACCTCCAGGGACCGAATCTTTAGACAAAGTGACTCAGGACAACCCGTTACCTTGCCAGGGGTTGGCCGGCTCAGTTCTTGCGGGGACATGAGGGAAGTCTGCTAGGAGATGGGGTTTGTGGGGAGACCAGGACTGGAGGCCGCCTCTTCCCGCCTTGCATGTGGCAGCGTGAGGTCAGGGTGTGGGACCGCGGCATCTTCATGCCACACCGGCATCCGAGGCGGGCAGGGCAGCGGCAGGCGGTGGACGATGCCGTTGAGCTGCTCAGTGGATGACCCTGAGTTGCCTGCCCCCATTCTCTCTGTGGTGGGTACCGCATTCGCTAGTCCTTACTGCTCGGGCCTCAGGCCTTTGTTTGGAGTTCCCTCCGCCTGGAATGCCCCCACCCCTGCCCCAGCCACCTGCACGGCCCTCTCCCTCACCCCTTCAGGTCCTTATTCGGACATCACCTCCTGAGACCCCGTATAAGCGCACCCCTGTCCCAGCACTCCCCATTCCTCTCCCTGCACTGTTTTCCCCACAGCTCTCGTCACCCTCTGGCGTGTTGTAAGTGATGCTCCTCATCTTCCTGACCCACTGAAACAGAACTTCCTGGGGCAGAGAATATTTTACTGGGCACCCCCGGTGTCTAGAACTGCTTGATGGATAAATGGGTCAGTAGGTGTTTGTCAGATGGGGGCTGATGAGTTGCTTCCGTTCTCTTGGTTGGACTTTCCATCACTTTCCGCTGAATGGGTCCTGGGAGCTCCCTGTCCTGACCTCTGCTCCCTCCTTTGGGTCCGACGCTGGCGCTAACAGGACGCTGGCGCCAGGCGGGGCATTTGGGCTGATGCTGCCCTAGCTCCCAGACAGTCACCTGCAGGCGTCCTGGGGGCCGGGCCTGGCCTCTCCTGGCCCCAGAGGAGAGAGCAGACCACCTCGGGCCTGATGGAGGCTGCAGCCACCGACAAGGAAACCCAAACCACGCGGCTTGTGCGATGAGATTCATTCAGATCTGCGACAGCGGGACACTGAGCCCAGACAGAGGGGCCGTGGTGGGTGGAGGGAGCTGTAAAGGCCTGGAAAGGGGTGTACTGGGTCCTCAAGCCCCACCGTGGCTGCCCAGGACTTGGCTAGACCCTAAAGAGGGAGGCAGAGGAGGAGGGGCTGTTTCCCAGACAGCCTGGGGGTGGCCTGGTGTTGGGGGGCCCCCCTGGAGGAAGAGGCCAGGCCTGAAGGAGGAGGCATAGCCCTGGGGAGCCCAGGCCCGAGGGAGGAGGTTCGCCCCTTGACCGATTCACCAGCTTCTGGGCCCCTGGAAAGTCCTGGCAGAGGGAGCCGGGGTGCCCCCTAGCGACGAGCGGAACCAGCGGGGGCTCCGGGCGAG
>NW_005372107.1:454180-466787 GCF_000412655.1 Myotis brandtii
CCCGTGGGGGGCGCTGCACAGGTCGCGGGATCCGCAGCCTCGCACGCTCAGGTTCCTGCCGCCTGCGGGACAGAGACGCGGGGGGAGGGTGTGAGGGGCGCAGGCGCCAGCCCGCACCCTCCATCCCCGATGTCAAGGTTTCTCTGATGCAGCAAATTACCCTGCAATTCCCTCCAGCCCCTCACAGTGGCCTGTGTCCCCAGGTCAGAGCCTTGCTGAGATTTTGGGAAAGAAAACTGACACTTCAAATAGAAAACATGGGCCCTAGCCCAGGTGTGGCTCAGTGGATAGAGCGTCGGCCTGAGGACTGAAGGGTCCCGGGTTCGAATCCTGTCAAGGGCACATGCCCGGGTTGTGGGCTCGATCCCCAGTAGGGGGCGTGCAGGAGGCAGCCAATCAATGATTCTCTCTCATCATTGATGTTTCTATCTCTCTCACCTTCTCCCTTCCTCTCTGAAATCAATAAAAATATATATTTTTTAAAAGATTAAATTTAAAAAAAATATAGGAAACATGGGAGGGAGTGGCAGACCCTGGATTCCATGCCTTTTGGGAAACTCACTAGAGGTGTCTGACCCTTGAGTTGGGCCGGGCACAGCCGCTCTTCACTGGCACTCGAAGCCTTACCCGTGTTACAGGCGTTCCTTTCCTGTGTCCAATGTTAGTAAAAACTGACACCTGGCCCTGACCGGTTTGGCTCAGTGGATAGAGCGTCAGCCTGTGGACTCAAGGGTCCCAGGTTCGATTCCGGTCAAGGGCATGTACCTTGGTTGCGGGCACATCCCCAGCAGGGGGTGTGCAGGAGGCAGCTGATCGATGTTTCTGATGTCTCTGACTCTCTATCCCTGTCCCTTCCTCTCTGTAAAAAATCAATAAAATATATTTAAAACAAAAACAACAAAAAAACCCTGACGCCTGGCGGCCACTATTTCACACAGCCGGCTTCGTGTACAGTTTCCCAGCGATTCCTATGCTTCTTCAGAGCCGTACGGTGTAATATAGTGTCATATTCCATATAAATACACATATACAAATGTAGCCGGTTTATTGAGGACTTGATGGTGGATAGGAAAGTGACACGGTCTTATTTTACCAACAAAAAACACCTCATCACAATCGTAGGTTATTTTTCAGCCCTTTTAGGGATGCAGGTGGAAATCCTCATGGTTGAAGTGATAAGATACCTGAGTTTGTGTTCAAAATAACACAGGGACTGGCCACGAATACATAATCTCTGGAGTTGGGTGGAGGGTATGTGGGGGGTTACTGAACTGTTCCCTCTTACTTATCTTTGAACTTCTCCATACCACGAAAGCTAAAAAGAAATGGAAGCCTCGCAGCCTGGTCTGTCTTTGTCTCATTTTGCCCTGAGCTAGAATATACTTCCTCAAAGAGCCGCGTTTGTGAGGCATTGTCCCACACCCACCCTCACGCCCAGCCACCCACACGTGCCCACATGCACACACATCCCAGTCACACGCAGCTCCCCTCATGTCCCCAGAGCCCACATACAATCCACACAAGCACAGCTGTGCACCCGTCCGCGGGCGTGTCACCCCTGCCCGGGAAACACAGGCACACACAGCACTGGGCTTACACCCCCCGGCTCCGTGCACATCCGGTCCTTGAGCAATGTTGATGGAGGGCCTGTCCGCTTCACCGCCTCACTTAAGCCTTACCCACACACAGCAGTCACGACCTCTGACGTTGACTTGCGTCAGTTCCGAGAGGCACATCCCCCCTTAAACCCACACATTTCGACATTTCTGAGTAGAGCTGACTTCCTGTCTCCCTCCCCATCGATACCATCTGAGATTCGCTGAAATGCCGTACATCACACTTGCTATGGCCTAGAATCATGCTGTTCAGTACAGTAGCCACTGGCCACATGTGGCTGTTGAGCACTTGAGATGTGGCTGGCTCGAGCTGAGGGGTGCTGTGAATGTACAATCCACACCCGATTACAAAGGCTCAGTGGGAAAGAATGAATGTAAGACTTATCCCGTCTATCATTTCCCATGTTGGCTGCATGCTGGATATACTGGGTTAAAAAGAACACATTACTAGCCCCGGCCGGTTAGAGGCTAGTAGTTAGAGGGTCTTGATTCCCAGTCAAGGCACGTACCTCAGTTGCAGGTTCAAACCCTGGCCCCAGTCGGGGTGTGTGCGGGAGGCAACCAGTTGATGTGTCTCTCTCACATTGATGTCTCTCTCTCTATCTGTCTCCCCCTCCTCCCTTCTTTCCACTCTCTCTCTAAAGATCAATGGAAAAAAATACCTTTGGGTAAGGATTTTTTAATTTAATCTGTTACTTTGTACTTTTTAAATGCAGCCTCTAGAAAAGTTTAAATTATACATGTGGCTCACATTATATTTCTTTTGGGCAACACCCATCTAGAAGTTGTATGAATCATCTTACCTAATTTTCACAACAGTCTTATGAACTAGGGACTATAATTATCCTCTTTCTCAGATGGGAAATTGAGGCACAGAGAGGCAAAGCCACCTGCCCAAGACCACCCAGCTCCTAAGTGGTGTAGATTTGGGATTTGACCCCAGGCAGCCTGGCCCCAGAGTCCTGCGTTATGCCCTCTGCTTTCCTGCCTCTCTCATGGACTCTCTTCCTCCTCACAAAACCCCGTGGGGTGTGTTTCCAGTACTTCCATTCACCAGAAGAGAAAACTGAGGCTGAATGAGATGAAGCCACTGATCTTTGGTCACACAGCGTGAATGATAGAGGTGGGCCCCAAACTCAGGCTCACTCACGCACATGTGCTCACACCAGACACACACGTTACCTTCTTCAGACACCAGGTCCAGCTGGACACACGTGGTCTCCCCACTGGGACACTGCATGTACAAGGAGGAGTTGCAGAGCCCCAGGTGGCCGTCAGCACATGTAGGACACAGGAACTTGCTCAGGGTGCGTGAGGCCGGCAGCGTTGCTGTATAGAGGAGGGTGGCGGTCAGCTGGGCGGACTCTCAGGACCTCTCAGGCCCGCCCTGCACTCATAGGCTCTACCACGGGGAAAGACTATCCTGGCCTTTTCCACTGAGCAGGGTCAGTGCCTTAGGGCAGCCTGATTGGGGGGAGGGGGTTAAGTGATGCCCCCGCCCCCCTGCCTTCTTCAACCCAGGACAAACTCTCCTCCAGGCACCACCACCCGCTCGGCCACCCATCTGACTACTTTCCGGTGGCAGCATACCCGGAGGAGGGGGCTCCTGGCAGCTGCCCTGATTGGGGGGAGGGGCTTAAGTGATGCCCCCGCCCCCCTGCCTTCTTCAACCCAGGACAAACTCTCCTCCAGCTCGGCCACCCATCTGACTACTTTCCGGTGGCAGCATACCCGGAGGAGGGGGCTCCTGGCAGCTGCCTTGGCAGCAGGTGGTGTGGACCCAGAAGCCGAAGCCGATGCTGTAGGTCAGGGCGGAGATGGGGCTGTCAAATCTGCAGTCCTTGGAGGCCACGCAGGAACCATTTCTCCAGGCGACAGAGTCACCTTCCCCTAAGGCTGGAGAGATTTGGAAGCGGACTTATAAAGAAGAGCAATCACAACCGCCAAGCCCCGAGGGGTGTCACTGCGGCATTCGGCATTCGCTCTGCCTGAGATCACATCACCCCCGATACACACAAACCCTGTCGTTGTTCATCGAGACACACGGTTCAGAGAGCCTTCCTCCCCGCCTCCTCCCCTTGGGGTTCCAGTGAGCAGGTGGCTCTGGATCTGCGATGTCTGAGCAACCTGCCTGTGGGCACCTCGCTCCCTGAGCCAGAGCCTCCTCGGGGACCCCAGAGGTGCCCAGCCTGGTCCTCATCCTCACTATTCCCATCGATACCGCTGGCATTCCTGTTTATTCTACTTCTGTGTCTCTTGAAATTTATACCAAAGAAAGACCGGTTTCTAGTTCAACTCCTCTTCCCTTAACAGAAATGTCCAGTTTCTCCTTTACGGGGCAGATGGACAGATGACTTGGGGGGCTCCCTGCCCAGGATGTTGCAGTAGATTTCAAGATGGCCACACTGTGTCTCCCATCCCACACGGTTTTTTTTGCCACATGACCTTACCCCTGCTGCATCAAGAGGCGCAATCTCTTTCCTCATTCCTGAACCCTGAGCTGGCCTCAGGGCTGCTTCTGACCTACAGACTGTGGCAGAAGCGACACTGTGCCGGCTCTGGGCTTAATCTTAAGAAGCAGCCGGTAGCCCTGGCCCGTGTGGCTGGAGCATCAGGCCACTCCCCGAAGGGTCTCAAGTTTGATTCCTGGTCAAGGGCGCATGCCTGAGTTACAGGTTCAATACCTGGCCCCGGATGGGGTGAGTTCGGTAGGCAACCAATCAATGCATCTCTCTCACATTGGTCCCTCCCTCCCTTCCTTCCACTCTTTCTAAAAATCAATGGAAAAAATATCCTTGGGTGAAGATTAAAAAATAAAATAAATTGAAGACGCTGGTTTGTACTTCTTCCTTCTTGGAAGCCAGACACCATACTGTAAGGAAGCTCAACGAGGCTACAGACGGACGAGGGGCCACGTGGAGAGAGGCTGGTGAGAGGGGGAAGGGGAGAGGCTGAAGCGAACGCTCCAGCCCCAGTTGAGTTCCCAGCTGAATGCAGCCACATATGTGACCTCAGCCTGCACTCCCTGGAGCAGAGCTGCCCAGCCGGGCCTGGGCAGCCCACAGAATGGTGGGAAATAATAAACCATAGTTTTACGCCATGAAGTTTTTTTCAAATTGTGGTAAAAACAAAACAAAACACGTAATATAGAATTTATAGTCTTAACCATTTTAAGTGTACAGTTTAGTAGTGTTACCTGGATCAGTATTGTGAAACAGATCTCTAGAACGACTTCATTTGGCAAAACTAAAACGCTTTACCCACCAAATAGCAATGCCCCATTTCCCTCTCCCCCAGCATTCTACTTTCTGTTTCCCTGGTTTGACTAGTCTAGATCCTCGTATAAGTGAAATCAGATAGTATTTGTCCTTTTATGGTTAAGTCACTACTTTTGTCTGTTTGTTGTTTCTTTCCTTTTTTTTTTTTTTTTTTTTGTGCCGAAACCCAGGACCGAACTATTTTTCTATTACGCTTGGCATGCAACATTATATTCGTTTCAGGTGTACAACATGGTGATTGGACAGATATGTACCTTACAGGTGGTCACCTCAGTAAGTAAGTAGCCAACCGACACCATCCATAGTCCTTTCCGTGTTAGTGACCACATTCCCTCTGCTGTACGTTCCATCCCCGCGACTATTTTAATGACTGGCAATTGGTACTTCCTAATCCCTTCACCTTTTTCACCCAGCCCCCCACCTCCCTCCTATGTGACAACCACCAATTTCTTCTCTGTATCTCCGAGTTTGTTTCTGTTTTGTTCGTCGAGCCACTGTGTTAGGAGTTGATTTATTATTCAGCAATAAATAGCCAAACAAATGTGGCATCAGATTTTAAACTCACATCCTCCCCTGCCACCAGCCTCTGTTCTCCGCGGGCAGGAAAAGGCGGCTGTGACTGCAGTAGAGGCAGCAGGCCCGGAGGGGAAGTAGAGGCCTTGCTGTGCCCCAGGCCCCGCTTCGGCCTCCCCTCCCCAGCCCCTCCCAGGGACGCTCACCCAGGATGCCCGCCGTCTGAAGGCAGTAGCTCCTCTCTGCCGGGCAGGAGAAAGGGTGGCAATGGTCGCTGTCCGAGCAGGTGAAACAGGTGGTGCCCTTAGCCTTGCTGTGGGTCGAAGTTGCTCGGGTACCTGGGGAGAGAGGAAGATGAGCTGCTGGAGGACAACGTGTGTGTGTGTGTGTGTGTGTGTGTGTGTGCGCGTGTGTGCATGCGTGCGCACACATTTCTAGGCACCTCGGTATGTGCCTGTGATTGTGTAACTACACCGGGTGTGTGCACTTCTGCCATGATGCAGTTTGTGTGTAGCAGCGTGCAGGCCTGTCTCTCTGTGCACGCGTGGCTGTGGTGCCCATGTTGAACTCTGTGTGTTCTGGAACTGTCTGTGGGAGGATGGGGGTGTTTGTGTGCGCGTCTCCATGGGCCCCTGTGGGAGCAGGTGTGCATATGTGTACCTGTGTGAAGAGAGCACGTTTTTATGTGCATGTGTGTAAGGCTGGTTGTGTGTGTGTGTGTGTGCGTGTGTCTGTGTGTCTGTGTGTGTCTGTGTTTCCAGCGAGGCGTGGGGAGCTTGGAAATATATGCCAGCACACAGATGTGAACGTTTGTGGATGTTAGCCTGTTTCAGCGTATCTGTGGATATTTTGTGCTTTTATTTTATTTTTTTAATGTTTTTATTGATTTCAGAGCGGAGGGAGAGGGACAGAGAGATAGAAACATCAGTGATGGAAGAGAATCATGCTGGATGGAGCCCGCAACCCAGGCAGAGGCCCTGACCTGAATCGAACCTGGGACCTTTCAGTCCGCAGGCCAACGCTCTAACCACTGAGCCAAATCGGCTGGGGCTATTTTGTGCTTTTATATATTTGCATGTTTGTACTGTCCCTTTCCCAGCCCACATGGATGGGTCTGGATCTGACAACGGATGTGTCCCCGCGTGGAGCTATGACCATAGGAATTGCATATGCAAAGATCCCGTGGCCCAGGTGCCAGAGCAGCAATCCTATCTTCCCCTTTTCCTTTCCATGTCGTAAATTTTGAGCTCCCCCCACCAACCCCCCCCATTGTGATCAGTACTTTAATTCACTGCTTGGTTTTGAAAAGTAAAACTTCTAGCAACTGGGAATCTGAGGAAGCGAAAGGAAGAATGTTCCCCTTTTGCCTGCAGACTCAGCAGAGAGATCGTCTGCCTCCCAGAACCCTCCTTGCCCTGTGGTTTCCGGCAAAGGCATCCCCTGTGCCCGGAGCTGAAGAAATGCGGCCCCACCCAAGTCCAGAAAGTTCCTCCCTCGCCTGCGAAAGGCCTGCCGTTCTGCCAGATGCCTCACTTGGAGAGCTGTGGCCTGGTGAGCACTCCCTCAGGGAGCGTCTCTCTTCTGGAAGACTAAAACCCCGGGCTGGGTTCTGTGTGAAGCCAAAGGGAGACAGGTGGCAAACGTCTTCCTTCCCAAGCAAGAAAGTGAAAACAGGAAGGAGGAGACCCCGGATGTTTTCTTTAAACCGAGTTAGAGCTCTTACCGCACTTACACGACAGGATGCTCATGGTTGGAAAGGCGTGCTCCTCTCTAGGGCTGTTTGGGGTACCAGGATATAAATGTGGGTGTTTGAGGATGTGTGGCTCTGTGCCAATGGGATTTTCTGCTTCTGGTATGTCAGGTGGCGTGTGCGTGTGTGTGCGTGTGCGTGTGCGTGTGTGTGTGTGTGCGCTCGCCCACATATGAGTAATGGGAACATTATCGTAGGAGGGAGGGGACACCCTGGGAACATACAGGATTGGGAAGGGCAAGTGGGATCCAGAGCGGGCAGAGAGGGTCAAGGTTGGAAGCACCTGGCTGGGTGGGAGGAGCCTCGTGGTAGCATTCAGGCGGGGCTGTGAGATGGAATCCAAATGCTTCGGGGCCCAGGGTGCTGTTCACGGGCAGGTTGCATAGCGCTGGCGTGGCACAGCCCTTGAGCATTGGGGGGCCCCCTGCAGAAACAGAGGGAGCGTCAGGGGGACTCGGAGCCTGAGCCTCCCACCTTGATGTCTGTCTCTCTGTGTCTCTCCTGATAGTTCAATACGATTCGTTTTCAAACATCCCTGGTCACGTCTTACAACCTCTTGCTGCTTGCTCTTTTCTGCGATTCTAGCTTTGTTCCTTCATATGCGTCACCTACAGTTCTGTTCTGGAGCTGGGAACTACGATGGTGGGCCCCTCGTGGGTCTGCCTGTGCTGTTCATCGCTTCTGCCTCGCTCATGGTGGCTTCTTTCCTTGTGCCTCTCGTGGGTTCTGACTGTGAGCTCACACTGGGTTGGTGTTGATCTGTGGAAGCCCCGGCGGCTTTCCTGCGGAGAGGACTTCCTTTGGCTCATTCTGAGAGCTGGGAAGTGCTACCCACCTGGGATCACTTCAGCCTCCTTCCAAGGTCCCTGGCATATACGGGACCCTCAGGGTCAGCTCCCCAACTACAGCGCTAACCTAGGAGCTCGGCACCCGGAGCAGACATCCCCTCCCGGTTCCACTTCTGCTCGCTGCTCTTGTCCTGATTTCTATTAACATTACTATTTTGTTTGAAGACCCTTGGAAATTCCCCCAAAAGCATGGAGAAATATTCTTGTACAGCATCCAGTTCATCTGTAATCAGTGGCATTCCAAGGGAGATGGCAGTGGGCCCAATCTGTCCTGGGAACGGGCCATAAGGAAGTGTCTTGTCTGTAAAGCATTTAGAAACAATAATAAGGCCGACTAAAAGTCAATCTGCTTTTTATTATCACCATATACCGGCACTTCTAAACAATGGCAGTGACGAAATACTTCTCCAGCCAGGGTGGGCCACGCCCACCACTCCTGCTCCCGCTGCCCGCCCTCCCCCCCCTCCAGTATGCCACTGTTTGTAGCAAGAAGACCCTTCGAAGGGTCTAGTCCACTATGCTGTCAGGGGTAGGAGCCCAGGCCACTTCTCTCTGTCACTTGGTTGGCTTCACAGTTAGTGTATCCTCTGGTCAGTCTAGTCTAAGCCTTTTGCTCCAAAAGCCCCTGCTCTCCAACCATTTGCAAAAAGTGGGGACTTTAAAATACCTCCGCAAATTCTTTGAAACATCAAGAGGTGAGGGTCTAGGCCTCCTCCTTTTAAACCAGATGGACCTTTGTGGCCGGTTCAACCAGTGAAGCATGACAGAAGGGGCCTGGTGTGACTTCCAAAGCTAGGCTGACAAAGACCATGCAGCTGCCACTGTTTGCTGGAATACTGGTTCTCGAAGTCTGCGGCCACCATGTAGAGAGGATGGCAGCCATGATGTAAGGAAGCCCAAGCTAACCCATGTGGCGAGACCGCACGGAAAGGCCCCTCCGTCCTGCAGTTGCCCTCCAGCCACCTTCTGACTGCAGCCACGTGAGAGCCCCAGAACTGTCCAGCTGAACCCTTCGTGAATTCCCAACCCACGGAAACCATGAGTGTTCATAAAATGGTGGTGGTTGTTTTTAAGCTACTGCATTTGCCAAGGATTTGTTCATTAGCAATAAATAACCAGCACACGCATGCAAACGGACCTCAACACTTACTTGCGCAGGCAGGAGGCAGGCTCCCGGTGCAAATGACCTCCTAAGGGAGCCCTTACCTCGATTCCATGTGCCTTTGAGGGTGACACACGCAGTCTGGTGTCCGGTGCAGTTCATGACCGACAGGGAGTCACACGGGGCTGGCTTATTCCCAGAGCAGTAGTGACACTTCACCCCGTTGGGCTGGGCTTCCTCTGGTGGGAGGGGGTATAGTCAGGGTGGGATGGGGGCCGAGGAGCACGTCCACCAGCCTCTGTTCTTGCTGCCTCCACCCACCACAACCCAGAACATTCTCCTCCAAAGCGGGGCCAGCTGACCTTAGTCATCTCCCTCTGGCCCCTAAGGACTTATTCCGAGGAACAGCAAACAGAGCCGTGGGCGGGGCTGGCCCCACACTGTTCACTTGTCCGAAATGAGCCTTCGTGCTGGACCCTAAGGGCCCTTTGATTCATTCCACAAACATTTCTTGAGTGCCCACTGTGTACCAGGCCCTGCTCTGGAGACACAGCACTGGCCTTCCCTCAAAGACCTCAAATTCCAAAAGGGGTTAAAAATGATCCTGTTATTTCCGGTGTTAAGATCTCGTGGTATTCTGCAAAAGAGTGGAGTGGGACTGTGGGGTGGGACTGTGGGGTGGGGAGCTTCTCCACCATCTGACTAATTTTCAGAGCTTTCTTAGAGATCTCAGACATTTTAAGAGGAAGCTGTTCGAGCATACTTTTCATGAGTCAAAACTAAGTCACGAGGCATTTTAATGTGGGTTTATATTGAAATACTGGCAAGTACAGAAAAGGAGACGAAAAAAGAACCATAACTATGAACAGCGCTGGCTCCTTCATGGCCACTGTCCATGCGTGGCTGCTGAGCACGTGAACGGTGGCTGGTTCCGCTTAGGGATGCGCCGTGAGTGTAAGACACCCCTCATTTCAGAAGCTTCGTGTGAAAAAAGAATGTAACATTTTTCATGAATAATATTGGATTGACTATATATGTGTTGGAATGTTTCAGGTGTGTTACATTAAATAAAACATATTATTAAAATTAATTTTACCCTTTTCTTTGTAAATTTTTTTAAATCCTCACCTGAGGACAAACTTAGAGAGAGGAAGTGAGAGAGAGAGAAACATCGATATGAGAGAAAAACATCCATCGGCTGCACTCTGTACTGCCCGACCAGAGATCGAACCACAACACAGGTTTATGCCCCATTGGGGACGACGCTCAACCAACTGAGCCATCTGGCCGGGCTCTTTGTATCTTTTTGATTTGGCTCCTGGAAAAGCTTCCATTACATACACAGATAACATTCTATTTTACTGGCCGGAGCTGCTGTTGATCCCCTACCAAGAGACAATTACCCGAGCCCTGGCAGGGTGGCTCAGTAGGTTGAGCGTCATTTTGTGCATCAAAAAGGCTGCAGGTTTGATCCAGTCAGGGCACATACCCAGGTTGCCAGTTTGATTCCTAGTTGGGGTGGGCACAGAAGGCAATTGATCGATGTTTCTCTCTCATATCAATGTTTCTCTCTCTCTACCACTTCCTCTCTCTCTAAAATAAATAAAAACATATCCTCAGGTGAGGATTTAAAAAGGCAATTATTTGAGTATTTCGAGATAGTCCCTTTGATCCTTCTCTACTCATAGTAGTTTTGTTCAAAGCAGTTTCCATCAAAACTGCCATTTTAGCCCTAGCCGGTTTGGCTCAGTGGATAGAGCGTTGGCCTGAAGACTGAAGGGTCCCAGGTTTGATTCTGGTTAAGGGCACATGCCCAGGTTGTGTGCTCGATCCCCAGTAGGGGGCGTGCAGGAGGCAACCGATCAATGATTCTTTCTTATCATTGATGTTCCTATCTCTCTCTCCCTCTCACTTCCTCTCTAAATCAATAAAAATATATTTTTTTAAAAACTGACATTTTATATTCTTTGTTGTTGTTAATCCTCACCTGAGCATTTTTTTCAATTGCTTTTTAGAGAGAGTGGAAAGGAGGGAGGGAGGGGAAGAGAGAGAGTGAGGAAAAGAGAAAGAAACATCAATGTGAGAGAGACACATCGATTGGCTGCCTCCTGCATGCTCCCTGACTGGGCCAGCGATGGAACCTGCAACCAGGTACATTCCCTCGACCAGGAATCAAACTCGAGACCCCTCAGTGTGTAGGCCGACTCTCTCACCGCTGCTCAGAGAATGTAAAATCAAACCGCGACCTCCTGGTTCACCGGCCAAGGCATGATGTTTTATATTCTGAATGGCATGCCCACCTCTCGACTTGGACTCGGATGTTTTTTGATTGAGGTACAGAGTTTAGGAGGAGGGGCACCCCAGTAGATTGAAAGGATGGCCAGTAGCCCCAAGTGTCCCCATTGCTACCCCAGCCTAATGCAAATTCCTTCTTGGAAGAAATTACCAGCGTCAAAAAGCAATCTTATCACCACTCAGGGTCAGGTCTAGAGTGAGGCCAGCAAGGTGCTCGCTGTCGGTCGTAGGAGGGCAGAGTCAGTGCATGAGCGTGAGCACGTCCTTAAATCGTGCACCCCCGGCACCTCGCTGGCTCGCCCCACCTGGGCCTGCGACCACCCATAACATTGCTTGTTCTGCTTAACTCGCCCTCGGGGGAGCCCCTCTCAGGAGAACTAAGAGTCTGGGCTTCTCTCCAGCCCCCCAATGACTCAACAAGCACAGCTACAATTTATGGAGTGCCTACTACATGCCAGCTTTGTGGAGGAGGCACCCTTTGCAAAACTTAGTTCACACCCATTTTCCAGATAAGAGGACTGAGGTTTTCCTTGCTCTAACTAGCCAGGCAGAGCTTGAAACGGAGGCCACACTCCACCCAGCTGTGTGACAAACCTGGTCGTGCAACCCTGCTGCAGTTGTTGTCACAACAGGCTGTGCTGAGACTCAAGTTGGGGGCATAGGTCAGGGCGTAGACACCTTCTGGGCATTCCTTTGGGGCCACGCACGACCCGTTCTTGATGAGAGTCCCATTCTCTAAGGATAGAGGTTGAGGAGGGGAGATTAGAGACTCCCAAGCCCTCCCAGAGGTCAGTCTGGGACCTCAACTAGTGTTGAGACCACCCCTGCCCGCCCCCCAACAGTACTGAGCCGAGCTGTGAGGCAGAGTTTGGAGCCTCCAGTCCCAGGGTGGCTCACCCATGACTCTCCCCTCCGACCCCTGCCCGTTGCCCATCCTCTCGGCCCAGCCCCGTTCGGTCTCTACCCAGCTGCATCTGGCGGAACAAGCAGGAGTCCTTGGCCAGAGGACAAACGGTCTCTCTACAGTTTCCTGGCAAAGAGCAGGCTGGACATGTCGTGGAGGTCCCTGTGGGGAGAAAGGGGTGATCAGACCTGCTATTTGAGGGGAGAGAGGAGGAAGAACACACACTCACACACACACACACACACACACACACACACACACTCACACACACACACACTCACACACACACACACTCACACAC
>NW_005372107.1:467272-472092 GCF_000412655.1 Myotis brandtii
ACACACACACACACACACACACACACACACTCACACACACACGACCAAGAACAGGACTAAGGCTGGGTGGGAGCGGGTAGGGCTGTTGGGAGAAGATGAAGGAACATCTCCCTGGAGGTGCAGAAGGCTTGGGGGTGGGGGTGGAAGAGCGTGGGCAAGGCGTGGAGGTGGGAGTCAGCGGGCCACGCTGGAGCTGCTGGCGGTCTCCCTCCAGCCCACCGGCTCTGCCCGTGGAACCCTTTCCCTGAATAGCTCCTCCCTTGAAGGCCCAGAAGGGAACATGTAAGAGTGAATTCTCCTCTTAGGCTGGGCTGGGGAGAATAGCCTCTGTCCAGTCAGCCTCATTCCTTTTTAAAATATATATATATATTTATTTATTTTTATTGATTTCCAAGAGGAAGGGAGAGGGAGAAACATCAGGGATGAGAGAGAATCATTGACCGGCTGCCTCCTGCATGCCCCACGCTGGAGATGCAGCCCGCAACCCGGGCGAGTGCTCTGCCCAGGAGTGGGACCGTGACGTCCTTGTTCACAGGTTGAAGCTCAACCACTGAGCCGCGCCCGCAGCCAGTCTTCTCGACCTCAGGGAGGCCCTGAGGCTCTTCTAAGAAGTGTTTCTTTTTCTTTTTCCCAGAAGCTTCAAGGCTCCAGGAAGCACAGCCGGAAAACGCTGCCCTTGTCTCACACCTCCCTCTCAGAGAGGAGGGACCTGAAGCCAGATGGACTTACAGTCTCACCCAAGATCACACGGCATCGCACCGTGGGGTCCGGGCTGCTTCAGTCCCAGCCCGGCCACTGGTGGCATATTCAGAACCAGAAGGGCCGATGGGAAGGCAAGGGAAGGGAAGAGTAATAATTACTCCTGATATCAACAAGAGCGCCCCTTCAGACAGGGCTACGGATGGCCCGATACCGGTCTAAGCTCTTAAAAATGTCCTCAAACGTATCAATTCAATGAATGCCCCCAACAGCCCTCCGAGGCAGGGTCGCTATCACCCTCATCTCATAGCTGGGGACCTGAAGCACAGAGAGGTTCAGTGGCTTGCGCCCAAGGTCACAGCTAAGAAATGTCAGAGGCAGGATTTGAACCCAGGCATCCTGGCTCCAGAACCAAGTCTGCGCCCTCCCTTCTGCTGCCTCTGGGAGACAACAAGCAGAGGTGGAGCGAGCTGGGGCTCAGGCTCAGAATTCCCCCCGCCCTCGCCCCGTGATGGTGGGTCCCCGCTGCTCTCTCTGGGACCCCACACAGTGCGCCTACCTGCGGGGGCGGCGGAGGTGGAGGGAGCTGGGGCTCAGACTCAGAATCCCCCCTACTCCCCATGATGGTGGGCCTCCCCTGCTCTCCCTGGGACCCCACACAGTGCGCCTACCTGCGGGGGCGGCCAGCGCTCCTAGGAGCGCCACAGCAGGGAGGAGCCGGAGCATGATCCAGGCCGGAGAGGAGGAAGCAGGATAGGGTGCCCTGGCCTTTTATTCAAGGTCCTTGGCTGGGGTGTCAGCCCATGAACAGGGAAAGCAAACAGGCTGGGGAGATAGCAGCTCCACCCACCATCCTGGCCCACGGGGTCACCTGGTGGGGAGGGGCTTAGGGAGCATGGAGATGGGGAAACTGAGTTCTAAGAGGCCTGTGGGAGAATCCCTGGCTACTCAGTGAAGCCAAAGAAGGAGAATGAGTGTTGTTGTTGTTGTTATTATTATTACTATTATTAACAGGTTTGCCTGGTCATTCCAGAGAGACGTTAGCTCACTGACTCCTTACAGCAGTCTTACGTGCCACTATCATCAAACCCAGGAGAGATATGCAAAATGTTTTCCCATCAGTCAGTATCAGCCAGGACACGCAGCAGTAACGACTCTGCCGGCGTGCTGGAAAGCTTCCTGGTGGCCTCCTCTCACCTGGAGTTTCCCTTTCAGTTGCTGGAGCATGGGGTGCTGGAGGACCCCTGACGTGCTATGGGGGGGCGGGGGGTGGGCCTTGGGTAGCCAATTTTCACCAAACCAAATCTGGAAGTAGCTCAATATTTTACCAACTGGTACAGCTAAAATCAGCCCTGAGTTTCCCCGTTGTATAGAAAAGGGAAATAAGGCTCACTGTCCAGGGCCACAAAGTGAGGATGTTGACTCAGCCAGAATTCGAAGCCGAGCCTCTAGGGCAGTGATGGTGAACCTTTTGAGCTCGGCGTGTCAGCATTTTGAAAAACCCTAACTTAACTCTGGTGCCGTGTCACATATAGAAATTTTTTGGATCTTTGCAACCATAGTAAAACAAAGACTTATATTTTTGATATTTATTTTATATATTTAAATGCCATTTAACAAAGAAAAATCAACCAAAAAAATGAGTTCGCGTGTCACCTCTGACACGCGTGTCATAGGTTCGCCGTCACTGCTCTATGACTGGACCACTGGGCTTCACCGAGAGAGGAGAGGAAAGACAGCTCCCCTCCCCCACTGCTCACCCCCATGAGGCCTGCATTGCGCTGCTGCCTCTCCCTGCCTCTGGCTGGGCAGCCTCGGTTTGTGCAAATGCCCAGTGGGAATGAGGTCGCTCTCCACCACAGGGCGTTTCCAGCCCCGATGCGTGGTCTCTGTCAGGCACCTCTTCCTGATCTGTGAGTCCCCTCCGGGCACCTCCTCTCCTTTGAGATGTAACCGGGGCCTCATTGTGTTCACCCCAGGATCGACAGTTCCTATTGGGGGATCTGAGCTAATGATGCTCAGGCTTCAAACCACCCGGACCCACAAGGCCTGGGTTCAAGTTCCAGCTCTGCCACTTCAAGCTGGACAGCCGTGGGCAGGCCTTTCAGCCCCCGCAGCCTCAGTTTCCTAATTTGTCAAGCAGGGCAAGTAGGGGGCCCCACGTCTAAGGGCTGTGAGGATTCAGTGAGCTGATGTGGTAGATCTCTGAGAACACAGGTGCCCCGTGGCATCCTCACTACCTAGCAGCGGGCACTGCAAGCTGGGGTGGACCCCTCCCCTGGCTCGGAGGAGAGATCCCTCGGGAGTGGAAGGACCAGGCCAAGGTGACGCCCAGGCCTGTCACGCTTCCCAGGCTCCAGGGCGGGGGCCCAGTCAGTATGTACAGTTGAGGAGGGTGCTTTGGAAGGGGCCAACCCTAAGGGGAGAAGATAAGAGCCTGGGGGTGGCTTTTCCTGGGGTGGGAGGGGCTGTGACAGGGAGAAGTTTGGGGAGAAGGCCCACCTCCTCCCAGGTGAGCTCTGGGTCCAGGAGGAATGGGAAGAAGGAAGAGCAGGTCCCCCAAGCTGGAGTCTGGAGTTGCGGGGGAGGGAGCAGCTCCAGGTGCTGCGTGACTGGGAGAACCCAGCCTCCTGAAAAGCTGGCTGATAACTCAGGCTGGTAAACAGGCCGGGTCTGCACAAACAGGATGCTTGTGGGGTAAAGAGCATGAAGGACGGACGGGAGGCAGGCAAGGGACGTTTCCCCACCCTTAATTGGAAACCGGGGGCAAGGGGACCGCAGAGGCGTTGCTTACTGCGTCTACAAGCAAATAGGGGCACGTGCACCCCCTTTTACACACAAGCCACAGTGGACGCTACGCACTGCTGTGCCCCTAGATTTTTTCACTTGACAATAATGTAACCTGGTTTGCATAGTTTTGCATCATTTCCTCTTGCTTTTTTCCGGTGGATAGATAGGCCTCTTGTACAGTTAGCTGTTTTCCCACCACTTAGTATTACAATCTGTGTTGCAATGAAGGATTCTGTGCTCATAGCATTTCATAGGTGCACCCCCGCAAGTGGTAAGTGGTTTTGCTATATCCAAAGGTCTTGCTACATTTGTGATTATGAGAGCAGCTGCGAAACGACCCTCCATGGGTTGTACCAACTGACAACCCAACAGTGAAGGGCAGTGTCTGTCTCCCCACAGACTGGCCGACTCCGAGTACCATCAAACTGTGTTTTGTTTTTTGTTTTAATCCTCACCCAAGAATATGTTTGTATTGATTTTAGAGAGAGGAAGGGAGGGAGGGAGAGAGAGAGAGAGAGAGAGAAGCATCGATCATTGCCTCCTGCACATGCCCAGGGATCGAACCTGAAACCTTTTGGTGTAGGGGAGTTGCCTCCTGCACACGCCCAGGGATCGAACCTGAAACCTTTTGGTGTAGGGGACAACGCTTACTAACTGAGCCACCGGCCAGGGCATCATCAAACTGTTTCCTTTTTGCCAATCTGTAGGTGAAAGGGGCATGGGAGGATGCAAATGGCCATGAATTCTATGCGGCTCCTTCCTCCAAAAGATGGGGTTTATTTCCCCTCCTCAACTCTGAGCCGGTCTCAGGACTTGCAGCAGAAGTGATGTCGCATGCATCGTGGACATGTGCAGCTTCTGTTCCAAATATCTTGCTGCCGGGAACCCTTTAGCCACCGTGTGCATGAACCTGCCTTAGCCACCGTGTGCATGATCCTGCCTTAGCCCCATGTGCATGAACCTGCCTTAGCCACCGTGTGCATGAACCTGCCTCCTGCAGGACGGGAACACATTCGGATTGAGGCTGGGGCATGCCAGCCAGCCCAGCTGAGGACTTCTGAGTGAGGCCACCCGAGGCCATCCTGGGCCCAGCCAGCCCACAGAACCTGGAGGCATAATGTTTGCTGTTTTTAAGTCCCTAAAGGCTGGGGTGGTATAGCACAGCAAGAGCTACACTGATGCACATGGGATTTTATTTTATTTTATTATCCTATCTAATAAAAGAGAAACATGGTAATTAGCCATACCTCCGCTACCCTTCCCATTGGCTAATCAGGGAGATATGCAAATTAACTGCCAACCAAGATGGCGGCCGGCAGCCAGGCAGCTGA
>NW_005372107.1:473677-475772 GCF_000412655.1 Myotis brandtii
TGAGTGCACAAATTTTTGTGCACCGGGCCTCTAGTATATATATATTTTAAAGAAAGTTACTTTTTAAAAAAATATATTTCTTTTTTGATTTCAGAGAGGAAGGGAGAGGGAGAGAGAGATAGAAACATCAATGATGAGAGAATCATTGATCGGCTGCCTCCTGCACGCCCCCTACTGGGGATGGAGCCCACAACCCGGACATGTGCCCTTGACCGGAATCGAACCTGAGACCCTTCAGTCCACAGGTCCACGCTCTATCCACTGAGCCAAACTGGCTAGGCTGCACATGGGATTTTAGTGCCGCTTTTAGAAGAGTCCCGTGTCCTTCCTCTTCTGTCCTTTGCTAATTTTTCTATTGAGTCACGGCAGCTGTGTGCGTTGCGTGAGGCTGCTGCAACAGTGTCACAAACTGGGTGGCTCAAAACAACAGAAATGTATTGTCTCGCAATCAGAGGCTGGAGTCCGAAATCAAGGTGTCAGCAGGACCGCGCTCTCTCTGAAACCACGCGAGGACACCCTTCCTCGCAGCGGGCTGGCTCTGGTGGTTTGCCGGTGGTCTTCGGCGTCCCTTGGCTTGTAGCTGCCTAACTCCAGTCTCTGCTTTCAGTCTCTGCTTTTCACATGGCCTCTTCCATGTCTCTGTCTTCACAGGGTCGTCTCCGATAAAGGACACTAGTCTCCCTAGCTGGTGTGGCTCAGTGGATGGAGCACCGGCCTGCGGACTGAGGGGTCCCGGGTTCGATTCCAGTCAAGGGCACATGCCCGGGTTGTGGGCTCGATCCCCGGTGTGGGGCGTGCAGGAGGCAGCCGATCAATGATTCTCTCATCATTGATGTTTCTATTTCTCGCTCCCTCTCCCTTCCTCTCTGAAATCAATAAAAATATATTCAAAAAAAAAAAAAAAGGTCACTAGTCCCATTGGATGAGGGTTCGTCCTACCCCATTATGAGCTCATCTTAACTAACTACGTGGGCAACAACCCTATTTCTAAATAAGGTCACATTCTGAGTACTGGAGGCCAGGACTTCATCTCTCTCTCTCTCTCTCTCTCTCTCTCTCTCTCTCTCTCCACAAGGGAGCATAATTCAACCCCTAAGAGGAGCTCTTTGTATATTAGTAACATCAGCTCTTGAATCTCGATGATTATTTCTGCTCTGGTGGAGCCTGAGCTGCAAAAAGCTAGAGGCAGGGAAACTGTTCTTCTTTGCACAGACTCTGCAATGTTTTTCTTCTCTGGATCCCTCTTCTCCCCAAGTCACCTCATGCCCATGAGCCAGAGAGAGGCGAGGCAAGGCAGGCTGGTGGAGGAGGGGTGGGAAGAGGCTGGGCGCTTCTAGCCCCCAGTACTTGTCACCCCACCCCCCGCCAGCAGCAACCCCCAGCTGGCAGTTATGAGCATGGGTGCAGTGCCAGACTGCTTGTGTCCAAATCGTCCTGATTTTATTTTTTTAAATATGTTTTTATTGATTTCAGAGAGGAAGGGAGAGGGAGATAGAAACATTAATGATGAGAGAGAATCATTGATGGGCTGCCTCCTGCAGGCCTCCTGGGGATCGAGCCCGCAACCCGGGCATGTACCCTGACTGGGAATCAAACCATGGCCTGCTGGTTCATAGGTCGATGCTCAACCCCTGACCCACACCGGCCAGGCCAAGTGGTCCTGACTTTATACTTCCAAGTCATCCTCGGTGAGTGACTTAACAGCTTTTGTTAGTTCCTACTGGTTGCCATAAATGACCACAGACATAGTGGCTTTTAAACAATAGGAATGTGTTCTCTAGGGCAGCGGTCGCCAACTTTCGGACCTCACGGACCACCAGCGGTCCGCGGACCACCGGTTGGCGGCCACTGCCCAAGAGCACTGAAGGTCAGAAATCTCTAATGAGCCCTAACCGGTTTGGCTCAATGGATAGAGCGTCGGCCTGCAGACTGAGGGGTCCCAGGTTCGATTCCAGTCAAGGGCATGTACCTTGGTTGCGGGCACATCCCCAGTTGGGGATGTGTAGGAGGCAGCTGATCGATGTTTCTCTCTCATTGATGTTTCTAACTCTCTATCCCTCTCCCTTCCTCTCTGTAAAAAATCAATAAAATATAT
>NW_005372107.1:475836-501969 GCF_000412655.1 Myotis brandtii
GGGATGTGCCCTCAACCAAGGTACATGCCCTTGACCGGAATCGAACCTGGGACCCCTCAGTCTGCAGGCCGACGCTCTATCCATTGAGCCAAACTGGTTAGGGCTCTAATGAGTCTTAAGGGGCCAAAATCAAGGTATCAGCAGGCAGCACTCCCCGGGGAGATCCTCGGGGGTGCAGTGGTCTCCTTCCTTTTCCAGCCCAGAGAGCTGCACCCCTTGAATTCCGATGTTCTGACCCCTTCCTCCACCTTCAAAGCCGCAGCAGCGCACCTCCTCTCTCTGACCTGCCTTCCTCTGCTTCTGTCTACAGTCGAAGGTCCACTTGCCTCCCCCTGTAAGGACACTTGTGATTACATGTAGGGCCCACCCAGATCATCGGGATAATGTCTCCGTCATAAAATCCTTGACTTAGGCCTGGCCGGTTTGGCTCAATGGGTAGAGCATCGGACCTCAGAATGAAGGGCCTTGTGTTCGATTCCAGTCAAGGGCAAGTACCTCGGTTGCAGGCTCGATCCCCGGCCCCAGTCGGGGCACGTGCAGGAGGCAGCCTACCGATGTGTCTCTCTCACATCGATGTTTCTCTCACTCTCGCTGTCTCTCCCCTCCCTTCCACTCTCTCTAAAAATCAATGGGAAAATATCCTTGGGTGAGGATTAACACACACACACACACACACACACACACACACACACAAGATCCTTCCTTGGCTTAATCACATGCACAAAAGACCCTTTTTTCACACCAGGTAACACTCACAGGTTCCAGTACTTAGGACCTGGATATCATTGAGGAAACCATTCAGCTAACCTCACCCCCTAAGCCCCCGTGTCCTCAGCGTGAAATAGGACACTGAGGATTCGCCAAGTTCTTCAGGTGAAGCTCTCAGAACAGTGCCCCGCCTAGCACAAGCACCCAATCAGAAGGACGGGGAGAGCCTCCGTTTCTCTATCTGGAAAATGGGGGCAGAGGAATGTGGACTCCAGGGGGTTCCCAGCTCTTTCACTCCCTGGGGTGATTCCTCTCTGTCCCCCCAGTTTTAGCAGAGAAAAAGCAAGGCGCTGAGAGGAGACACCGGTGTTGCCAGTTAGGCCTGGAGCTGGGGAGGAAATGGCCACAGCAGACCCCCAGCATCAGCCCAGGCCAGAGGCAGGAGGTGAGGGGTCCCGGTGTGCACAGTGTCTGTCTCTCAGCGCCTCCCCTTTTCTCTCTTTGCAGACAATTGGTGTTATTCTCTCTAACTCCCTCTGTCAGTCTGTCTCTGTCCCTGTTTCAGTCTCTGTCCTTGTCTCTCATTTGCTCTCTCTCTCTTCCTCTCTGATTTCCCCTGAGTTAGTCTGTCTGTGGCCTCTCTGTCCGCTCCCCCCACCCCATCTCTAGCTCTACCTCTCACTGTCTCTCCCTCTCTGCGTGTCTGTCTCTCTCCCTCTCTGTCTCCGAAGGGGACTCTCCTCTTCTCAGCCCGGGAAGTCCCCGAAACCTGTGGCCTCTCCCGGGACCCAGCTGGCAGGCAGGATGGGGAGAGGCGCAGGTGAGTCACAGGAGGAAGGACATTCCTGCCGATTTTCTGGGCTTGTGCACAGCCAGGCTCCCTGCCTGCCCCTCCCCTAATTCACCCCTGGACCTCACTGGTGTGTGTCACTTAAGGGAGAGACAGAGAGAACGAGTCAGAGAGAGACAGAGAAACAGAAAGAGAGAAAACAGATACAGTGACACAGAAAGAGAGAGAGAGTCAGTTATGGAGACAGAGACAAAGGAAAAGAATGAAACAGAGAGATAGCAAAAGGCAGAGACGGAGAGACACAGAAAAAGAGAAACAGACAGAACTTCGGGGAGACCAGAGCAGTCTGAGGAGGGGATGGGTGGGGTTCAAGACAATTCCCCCATTCTTCAAATAAAAGAGGAAATTGTGTCAGAGGGTGGTGAGGTCATCCGGCCCCGGAAGTGTAATTCCAGACCACACAGTTTCGTGTGACACGCACACCTGATGCCTCCCGCCCTCCCCAGACCCATGTCTCAGCCGGAAAAAGCAAGTTTCCGAGGAGTGAAGCCACCTGCCCATGGTCACCCAGGAGCCAATGGCTGAGCTGGACCTCAAGCCAGCCCTCCTGGACCAGCACCCCAACTTTCTATTTCCCCACCTCATGCACGTTAATATCTCATTCACTCTTCAGGCAAAACCCAGGCGGGGCCCCAGGTTCCACCCGAGGAAACGGAGGCTCAGAAAGGAGGCTATCTGTTGGTCCACGGAGTCATGCGCGGAGTGGTCAGCTTGACGGCCCTGATGTCAGATTCATGCCTGTCTCCACCTCCCTTCCCACCTCACAGACAGGAAACCCGGGCCAGAGTCTGGAGTTGGGTGCAATAATACCAATGACAGGTACAGTTTCCTGTTGAGCACCTACTATGCACCAGGCACCATGGCAACCCCTTGGTGGTATTCTTTTATGTGCCTAGCACACCAGCCCTGAGAGGGAGGCACTGTCATCGTGCCTTCCCAGATAGGGAGCTGGGGGCACAGGGAGGTTAAGGAACCCGCCCAGGCCACACAGCTAGTGAGTACCTAGCTGGAATTTGAACCCTCACAGTCTGGTGCCAGCCCCCACACTCTTTTTTTTTAAAATACATTTTTATTGATTTCAGAGAGAGGAAGGGAGAGGGAGAGAGAAATTAAAACATCAATGAAGCCCTAACCGGTTTGGCTCAGTGGATAGAGCGTCAGCCTGCGGACTCAAGGGTCCCAGGTTCGATTCCGGTCAAGGGCATGTACCTTGGTTGCGGGCACATCCCCAGTAGGGGGTGTGCAGGAGGCAGCTGATCGATGTTTCTCTCTCATCGATGTTTCTAACTCTCTATCCCTCTCCCTTCCTCTCTGTAAAAAATCAATAAAATATATTAAAAAAAAATCAATGAAGAGAGAGAATCGTTGATTGGCTGCCTCCTGCACGCCCCCTACTGGGGATTGAGCCTGCAACCCCGGCATGTGCCCCTGACTGCAAACTGAACTGTGACCTTCTGGTTCATGGGTCGACGCTCAACCACTGAGCCACACTGGCAAGGCAGAGTTCCCCCACTCTTTTTTTTTTAAATATATTTTATTGGTTTTTTACAGAGAGGAATGGAGAGGGATAGAGAGTTAGAAACATCGATCAGCTGCCTCCTGCACACCCCCTACTGGGGATGTGCCCGCAACCAAGGTACATGCCCTTGACCGGAATCGAACCTGGGCCCTTTCAGTCCGCAGGCCGACACTCTATCCACATATGCCCGCAACCAAGGTACATGCCCTTGACCGGAATCAAACCTGGGACCCTTCAATCCACAGGCCAACGCTCCATCCACTGAGCCAAACTGGTCAGGGCCCCACACTCTTCATCACTAGGACATACTGCCTCTTAGAAGAGGTTTCTTTGGGACTTTTCTACTCATCTTTAAATCACCAGCTTAAGGCTTCAATGACTAAGAATAACAATAGGCAGGCGCCATTGTTATGGGGGCTCAGCCCATCTGGTATCCAGATGACCTAATAAATTTATAATCCCTTACCAAAAAAAATAATAATAGCAATAGTTTCATCACTGCGTAGTGGTAGAGGTAGAGGTAGCTACTACTTACTCAGTGCCTGTTACTCTCTCCCTTCCCACGCCTGTTCCAGCTACACTGCCAGATCCTCGGGCACGCACCTACCTCAGCTTTTGCACTGGCTCTTTCCTCCCCCTGGAACTCTTCCCAGACCAATTGCCCGACTTCTTCCCTCACCCATTCAGTCTCTGCTCAAATGCCACCTGCTCAGGGAAGCCCTCCTGGATCACCCCCACTGAAACTGACCACACCTCGCCTGTACCTGGCATCTTCTTCAATCTGGCTTGTTCTTCCCCGTTTTATTTACCACTGCCTGACAGTCAGAGATTAGATAACACAAATCTACACCCCAACGCCCCAAGGGCAGGGACTTTGCTTTGTTTGCTGCTGTGACGCAGTCCTGGACCAGTGCCTGGCACTTAGTAAACACTGAAGGAATTTGCCAAGTCCTCCAAGTGGGTTAGCAGCTGTTCAAAGATCTCACCTTCATTAGATTGCTCTGATTGGCCAGAAGCATCCTAACACAGAGAGACTATTTTATCTTTTGCATTTTATTTAACTTAAAAAAAAATGCATTGCCCTGGCTCAGTTGATTAGAGCTACCTGATATGCAAGGTTGCAGTCCGATCCCCGGTCAGGACACATACAAGAATCAACCAATGAATGCATAAATGAGTGGAACAACAAATCAATGTTTCTCTCTTTCTCCCTTCCTCTCTCTCTAAAATCAATAAATTAAAAAGATATAGTATGAATCTTTACAAACACACAGAAAAGGAAAGAGAATGACATATAAGTCACCTTAATCCAGCAGTTCTCAACCTGTGGGTCGCGACCCCTTTGGCGGTCGAACGACCCTTTCACAGGGGTCGCCTAAGACCATCCTGCATATCAGATATTTACATTACGATTCATAACAGTAGCAACATTACAGTGATGAAGTAGCAACGAAAATAATTTTATGGTTGGCTCACAACATGAGGAACTGTATTTAAAGGGCCAGAAGGTTGAGAACCACTGCATACTTTGGCTTTTTTCCCCCCTACAGCATATTAAAGTAGATGCAGACATCAATGACATTAACCTCTAAATATTTCAGGGAGCTATAAAAATTAAGAACAATTTTCCCACATAACCACAAAGACCTTGTCATAACAGCACTATATACTTTTTGGCTGAAGTATTTTAAAGCAAATTAGAGACATATTATTTCAAGCCCAAATATTTCAACATTCGTCTCTAAATGGTAAGACATTTCCCCACATAACTACAATACCATTGTCCCTCCTAACAAAACTAACAAAAATCCAATATTATCTAATAATCAGCCACGAATTCCCCATCGGGACAAGTTTTAACCTGAGGGGTGAGGTTCCTTGCCCAAGATCCCAGAGAAGGAAAGGGGGTGGGGGGCTGGAATTTGCACCCCAGCGGCCTGAGACACAGCTGTGGCCTTGGCCCAGCGCGTCAGGGCAGAGCCAGCCCTCTGCTCCGCAGGCCACGCCCTGGCAAAGGAAGTCTGGCAGGGGGTGACATGGGGGAGGAGGTGGGGTGCCCACGCATCTAGAGCTGACTTGTTCTTTCGCCAAACGTGTGGGAGGAGCCCCGGGGATAACAAAACTGTCTGCTTCCCGCGGCCAGACTCAGAAGTGCAGGGAGGCCACGCACACGAGCCGCTGCCTACCATGAGCGTCCCGGGAATGCTGCCGCCGCCGCCGCTGCTGCTGCTGCTGCTGCTGGTTCAAGCCTGCATTCCAGGTAGGGGCCGGGGCCCAGCACCCGCTCCGGGAACTGAGTGTGAGGGCGGGGAAGGGAGGGACGGGAGAGGAGGGGGACTCGAAGTCCGGTGAGTTGGAGGAGAAGGAGGGGAGCTCAGTCTACAGCCCCTCCATTGAAATAATGGCTCTCCTCTCTGCAGCCCCACAGGGCACAGTGCCTAGCACACAGTATGTATGTACTCGGGAAATACTAGTTGAGCGAAGGCATTTAGCAAGAGCCACCTTTTAGTGAGTGCGCTCTTGCTTCCAGGTCCTCTTCTAAGCTCTTTACTGGCAATTTCAAACTGGGAGGGCGGGATTATATTTTAACCGTTTTACTACACAGAAGGAAACTGAGGTAGAGAGGGGTTAAGTAACCGGTCCGAGGTCACACAGCCAGTTCTTGAATACGTGGGAGTCTGATCCCCGCAGGGCCGTCCCACTGCTCTCTCCACTCTGTCACACCCCCTCTCCCCCGCGACATAGGGAGGACAGAGCATTTAGCACAAGGTCCACAGAGTCAAGGCCGAGCGTCACGGAGGCAGAGGCTGGAGACCTAGGGCTGGTCTCTGGAGGACCCTCTTACCTGCTTTCCCCGGAAAATGTAGGGGAAAGGGTTGACAAACCTCGAGGAAATAGAGAAGGAACTGAGTCAGAGCGAGGTGGGAGGGGGGCTGTTTGGGGTTGAGGAGTATTTTGTCAATGAATAACCCGGAAAGCTCTCCCGACCGTTGAATGAGTAATGACTCTGGAGGACTCCGAATTTGGGCCATATGTCAGGCCTGGAGGGCGGAGAATAGGTCTTGCAGCCGGGCTAGCCTGCGGAGCTATAACCTCGGGGCGGAGCTAGTGGGCGGGGAGAGGACCTGGGGGAGGAGCTAGTGGGCGGGGAGGGAACCTGGGGGAGGAGCTAGTGGGCGGAAAGAGGACCTCGGGGCGGAGCTAGTGGGCGGGAAGAGGACCTAGGGGACCGCTGGGGGCTACTGTGCGTGCCAAGGCGTAGTTGGGTTAGAATCTTGAAGGGCTGACGGGCGGGGTTAGAACTTTAGCGTGGACTGATGAGAGGAGAGAATGTTGGGAACAGACTTTGGAGGGGGTAGAACCTGGGGAAGCTCGGTGCGGGTAGAGGGAGTACAGGGCAGCGGGAACGGGGGTAGAACGTAAAGGTCCGCCGGAGTCGGGTGAGGATGGCATGGCCCTTGGAGAGCTGGCGGAGTAGACCGAGGGTCGGCGGGATGGGGGAGCAGAGCTTGGCTTCCGGACGGACTGAGAGAGTGGAGATAGGACTTTGAGGATAAGGCCCGCATGCAGACAGCTTTCCAGAGGAAATTAGCGAGGGGAGACGTTAGGGAAGGTCTTGTGGGGGGCGGGGAGGGTTAGAGTCTTAGGAAAGGGGTGCGTAGATAGAACATTGAGAGAGATAGACTAGGAGTGCACTGGGCTGGAAGAACGTGGCGCACGAACCTGAGCGCACGGGCTTGGAGACTTGGTCCTGGTATCAGGACATCAGCGGGCCAGAGGGGGAACCCTGGCGCAGAGCTATAATAAACTCTCCTGTGGTCCCCGCTCTCTCCCCCAGCCACCTGGGGCCTGCGGTGCATGCGGTGTGAGAGGACCGGGCATTGCCAGGTGCAAGAGTGCGCGCCCGGCCAGGATCTCTGCAGGACCACGATCCTGAGCATATGGGAAGGTAAGCCCCCACTCATGCGCGTGACCAGGAGGCTTGTCTCACCAACTATCAGGGAAATGCAAACAGAAAGACCAGGAGACCGCTTCACGCCCACCAGACTGGCAGACGATGCTGGGGTCGCTGGGGATGTGGAGCTGCAGATCCCGCCTTCAGGGCGTCCACCTCACAGAGCGATTTGGCAATATCCAGTGTAGACGAAGAGTAGAGTGCCCTACAGCCAGCATTTCAACTCCCAGGAACATAGGAACACGAAGAACCTTGGCCGCATCTGCCCAGGGACCGAATGTGCCCAGGGACACATGTGTAAGAATGTTCTTAGCGGTGATGTTTGTGATAGGGAAAATTGGAAACACCCCAAAGTCACTTGGCAGCAGAGGAGAAAATTATGATGTCATCACATAATGAAATACCACACAGTTTAAAGAAAAAACTAGAACTGTGGGTATTAACATGGATACACCTAAAAAATATAAGGTGGACAGAAAAAAAAACCATGTTGCAGAGTATGATAGCCTTAAATATAAAGTGTAAAATATATGAAGCAACAGTGTAAGAATTACCTACACCAGTGGTTGGCTCTGGACAGGGCATAGGGGAATGTGATAGGGCGGGGTAGGGTGAGGGGGGAGGGGTACCGAAGGCTTTCACTGTATCTTTTAAGGTTAGTTGATTTTAAAAATATCTGAAATAAATGTAACAAAGTGCTTAATATTTTATAAAGTTGGATGATGAATGCACAGTAGTTATTATATCATTATCCTATACTTTTGGGGTAAGCTTAAAGCATTTTCCTTTAAAACTTCATATTCGAGGCACCTCCCTGCTGATGACTAAGTTGGGAGGGAGAGGGAGATGGAGCTAGAAGGTCCCAGTGTTGTCACTGAGAGAGTAGGGTCCCTGTGAGGGGTCGGGAGGGGGGATAACTCTAGAAAAGACAGAGTTAGACCCAAATCAGAATAGAGGCCTGAGGATCAGCCACAGGCATGGTTACCTTAAGACCAGGAGTGTTAGGGGCTGGTTGAGCCCAGAGGAGCCTCCGGGGTAACAAAGATACACTCCTCACAGAAGGGGCGGAGCTGGAGGTGGTGGAGACAGACTGTGCCCATCCCGAGAAGACCAATAGGACCATGAGCTATCGGACAGGCATGCAGATCATCACCCTGACAGAGGCCGTGTGTGGGTTCGATTTGTGCAACCGGCCCAACCCTGGTGAGTAGGACAGCCCTTGCCATGCCCAACCCCAAACTCTCTCCAACTTAACCCCATAGTCATCCCGATCCTACTCTCAGTCCTATGCCACCCAACCCAACTCCATGCCTTACCCCAAGACCAACCCCAACTCAACCTCACCTCCAATCTCATCTCCAAATTCACTTTACCTCTAACACCCTCCCACTCAAATTCATCCTTGTTCCAAACACACCTCTAACCCCATCCCTAAATCGACCCCATCTCATCTCACACTATTACCAGTCCCACCCACAAACTCATCCCCTTCCCTAACTCTGCCCCATCCCATACATGTTTGTGAGGGGTTTTTTTGTTTTTTATTGTTTAAAGTATTACATATGTCTCCTTTTTCCCCGATTGACCCCCGCACACACACGTTTGTTTTTATGGTTGTTAAAGTATAAGATGCGACACCTACTCTTCCAAAGCTACACACACGTACACTCAAGAGGTAGATGAGGTATCACACTGAAGATTTGTCGTCTAACCTTTTCCATGGGACAGGAGATGGTTCGGGCAATAGATCATAAGGGACAGGGATACAAAGACCAGAGATACCAGAGGCTCAAAATTCTTAAGGAAAGTCAAAGAGGAGGGGGTCACAGGCCGCAGTGGGCTCAGAAAGATCCCTAGAATAGATGCTCCTTGACTGTTGCAGTGGAAAGGATGTGAGGAAACTTGTGTTGAGTCCCGTGGCTTCAGGCTCTGGTCGGTTTACGGAAAAGACTTAGAAAGATTCCAGTTCCCCACATTCCCACAGGAGAGAAAGGAGGGGAAGGAATGGAGGTCAGAGAGAGATTCCTTTTTCTGGCCCTAACGAGGAAGGAAATTGATTAAGGCCAGTCCAGTCACAATGCCGTCAGTAGGCAGAGAGCCTGTATTTGTATTTTTTTCTTTTTAAAAAATAGGTTTTTATTGATTTCAGAGAGAGGGAGGGAGAGGGAGAAAGGGATAGAAACATCAATGATGAGAGAGAATCAGTGATCGGCTGTCTCCTGCACTCCCCACACTGGGGATCCAGCCTACAACCCAGGCATGTGCCCTTGACCAGGAATTAATCCGTGACCTCCTGGTTCGTGGGTCAACACTCAACCACTGAGCCACACTGTCCAGGCTGTACTGGGTATTTCTTGTTCTTCATCCATCCTGACCTCAAACTTTTATCTGTTGGTGGGAACGGAATCAGATGCTCGTTTTCAAGGAAGTGATGCGAGAGATGACGCCAGCTTCCTCTGTGGTTAGATATGTCTAAGGAAAACACTAATAATTGGGTCCAAGTAATGCTTCTAATGAGATAATAATAAAAATATTTAATAATATCGATCAGTGCTGAAGGCATTGATCAATTGGAAGAGGCCTCTGGAGGCCCCCTGCTGGGTCTGGTGTTGCTCCGTTAGCTGGTGGATCTTGGGGACATGAGGATTCTAAAGAAAGGGTTGAGGTGGTCAGGGGTCCACCAGAGAGCTTGGAGCAACAGCTGTCAATTCAGTAATTTAAAGACTGACATGCCCCTATCGGCCCCATTTCTAATGCCATCTTACCCTGCGGTGGTGACTAGGTAGTTGGTTAAACCACATCCTGTACGTACGTGACACTGGACACAGCTGTGACCCAGGCAGCCTCAGGCCCTGCTCCCACGGAGCTCACAGTCCAGGGGCCGGGGGAGACCCATCGCCAGACAGTGACCGCCCAGAGTGATCAGAGCTGGGAGGGGGAGGCACCAGCAGAGGATGAGAACCGTAACAGGAGAAACAGAGACTGTGTCGTGGGGAAGCACCACCCAGACGGTCAGGGCTGAGCTGGGGGAACAGAGGCCAGAGAGGGCAGGGCTGGGCTACGTGAAGGGTAGGGGCTGTGGGACCCTGGAGGAGACACTTGACCAGGTCAGGGAAGGTTTCCTGCAGGAAACAACAGCTAAGCTGGATCTTGAGGGATGACAGGAGTGAGACTGTTAAAAAGACAGTGGAACCCTAGCTCGTTTGGCTCAGTGAATAGAGCTACAACCTGGGGACTGACAGGTCCCAGGTTCAATTCTGGTCAAGGGCACATGCCCTGGTTTCGGGCTCGATCCCCAGTGGGGGGCGTGCAGGAGGAAGCCAATCAATGATTCTCTCTCATCATTGATGTTTCTATCTCTCCCCTCTCCCTTTCTCTCTGAAATCAATAAAAATAATAAATAAATAGATAAATAAATAAATAAACCCTAAAAAATAAAATAAAAAGACAGTGGAAAGCGTTTTCCAGGCAAAGGGAGCAACAGATACAAAGGCCCAGAGGTGGGTGGGAGTAGGATGGCGGGAGGAAAGGTAACATGGGGCGAGAGGTATGGTGCATTATATTACACAGGGTCTCCAGGCTGTGGTGAGGAATATAGACTTCACCCTGGGAGTGGGGGGAGGTCATGAGGAGGGATGCGGTGATGGAGGGATGAGGTGGTGGAGGGAGGTGGTGATGGAGGGATGCGGTGGTGGAGGGATGAGGTGGTGGAGGGATGAGGTGGTGGAGGGAGGTGGTGATGGGGGGATGCGGTGATGGGGGGATGCGGTGATGGGGGGATGTGGTGATGGAGGGAAGATAGGGAAGGGGAGGCCAACTTGGGTGGATGAGGTTGTCCAGGTGACGATGCAGGTGGCTGCATTAGAGTGTCAGCCCTGCAGATGGGGAGAAGTGGGTGGACTCTGGAGCTTTTTACCGGTAGATGAGCAAGGGTTAGTGCCAGGTTAGACATGGCCGTGGTTTTGTAGTTCTGGTCACGATGGAGTTGATTGTATCAGACAAACCCCCTGCCAATGACAGCTGTGAAAACTGGACGGATTATAAACAGTTATTTGAAGTCACTGACGGGCAGCAGATGAAGAAATGAAGCTGAGGTGCTACAGTCTTTGAAATAGGGAAGCGCAGACGTTGAGTCCCTCAGACAAGCTGGGCTTTTCCTGGAGTGCACTTCCCAAATGGCACCTGTGGGGGAGAAGCAGAAACCAGAGAGAGGTCATCGCTGGGCCAAGAAGACAGAGGTGGAGTCTGGGGCTGTCAGTGTCTAGAAAATGAGAGGGAAAAGCCAGAGAAGGGACTCGGGAAATCTGCAGGTGACTTCCTCAGTCATTGGCAGGCTGTGCAGGCATAAGGTGAGACTCCAAGGAACTCAGCAGGAAGTAGTGTCGGGCAGCTACAGAACTGAGCAAGGGTTCCAGCAGGCAGAGGATGCTGGGCAGACCCAAGTTGCCAAGTTGGCCAGAAAGGCCTTGGTAACCATCTCCGGCTTTTCTATGAGACCACACCCTAGGAGTAGGGGCAAAACTGAAATAGACCAGCCCCCCCAAAAACACCTACTTCCCATCGTCAGCAGGAAGAAAGCTGGCCCTCTTTGGAAGAAGATACATCATTTTAAGCCTTTACAAATGTTCGTCTATAATGTCTGGCATCTCATCAACACTTACGAGGTAGCTTGAAGAAAATAAAAAGGACCAATGGACCGGAACCCAAGAGGAAAACCCCACAATAGAAACAGAAGCGTAATTATTCAGAATTGGAGTTATTACACGTGGAACTTTACAATAGCTGTGATCAATATATTGAAGGAAATAGAGGAAAGGATAAGTTTTAGCAGAAATCTGAGCCTGCTTGGCTAGGTAGATAGAGCATCGGCCCGCAGACTAAATTAAGGGTCTCAGGTTTGATTCCGGTCAAGGGCACATACCTCCGCTGCAGGCTCGGTCCCCGGCCCGGGTCAGGGCACATGCGGGAGGCAACCAATCAATGTGTCTCTCACATCAATGTTTTGCTCTCTCCCTCCCTTCCACTCTCAGTAAAAATCAATGGAAAAATATCCTGAGGATTAACAAACAAACAAAATGTAAAAGAGTCCTAGCTAGTTTGGCTCAGTGGATAGAGTGTCGTCCTCCTGATTGAAGGGTCCTGGGTTCGATTCCAGTCAAGGGCACTTGCCCAGGTTGCAGGCTCAATCCCCAATAGGGGGTGTGCAGGAGGCAGCCGATCAATGAGTCTCTCTCATCATTGATGTCTCTCTCTCTCTCTCCCTTCCTCTCTGAAATGAATAAGATATATTTTTAAAAAATGTAAGAGAGTCAAACAGTAAATATAGAACAGTGACTGAAATTAAGAACTCAGTAGATATGCTTAATAGAGACCAGAAATTGCAGAGCAAAAGGACTAAAGATCTAGAAAACAGATCAGTAGAATGTCCACATTGATACCTAGATGTGGTGGATCAAGGAGTCTGCCAGGTTTCTGCCCCGGAGGACTGGATGGGGCCACCTCGGAGACATGGAATTCAGGAAAGAGCAGGCCTGGGGAGAAGACGGAGAGTTTCATTCGGGGCACGTAGAGATTCGGGTGTTTGAGGGGTAGCCAGGCGGCCTCCAGGTGCAGTTGGGTATATAGGTGTGGAGGTCAGAGAGATGTCTTGCCTGGAGAGAGATGTTTGAGTTCCCAGCAGGTGGGTGGAAATGAAGCCACATCAATAGGTAACAATCCCAAGGGAGAGAGTGTGCACCGTGGGAAATGCAAAGGGCCTAAGACAACCCTGAGGATCACCCACACTTAGAAGAGCGACACAAGAAGAGTCCCCACAGGAGACCTATGGGGCTGCTTGAGTGTCCTTACAACATGCCAGCTGGCTTCCCCCGGAGCCAGTGATCCAGACAGAGCTGGGGAAAGTTGCAATGTCTTTTCCAATGTAGCCCAGAAATCACACACCATCGTTTACACAGTATCCTTTTGGTTACACAGGTCATCCCTATTATTTTTCTTTTATATTTTATTTTATTTTTTAAAATATATTTTTATTGGTTTCAGAGAGGAAGGAAGAGGGAGAGAGAGATAGAAACATCCATGATGAGCGAGAATCATGGATCGGCTGCCTCCTGCAAGTCCCCCACTGGGGATTGAGCCCGAAACCCGGGCATGTGCCATTGACCGGAATCGAACATGGGACCTTTCAGTTCACAGGCCGACGCTCTACCCACTGAGCCAAACCGGCTAGGGCTATTTTTATTTTTTTAAGTTTTTTGATTTTGAGAGAGAGAGAAAGGGAGAGGGAGAGAGAAATATCGATAGGCTGCCTTCCGCAGGATGCTGCCCATCGGGGGAATGGAGCTGCCACCCAACCAACAAGCCATACCAGGCAGGGCAGCCCTATTTATGGGAAAGGACTACACAAGGGCATAAATGCCAGAAAGTAGGGATTACTGGGGGATGTCTTGGAGATGGGCTACCACAGGGAGCAAGAGAAGAGTTTTAAGTAATTGTTCATTTACTCATTCATCCATTCAATAAATATTTATTCAGTATCTTCTCTGGCCCAGGCCCTCTGCTGGGTGGTATTGGGACACAGTCGTGACAAAGACAGCCTTGGCCCTACTCTCCTGGGGCTGAGAGTCCACTGAGGGAAATAAGCCTGTCCCCAGACAGGGATGATCCGGAGTGAGCAAGGCTGGGATTGGGGGGGTGGGGGGAGCGCGGGGCAGAGAGGCACCTGATCCAGCCTAAAAGGTCAGGGGGCGCTTCTTGGGGAAGGTGAAATCGGAGAAGACGATTCCTGAAGAATGAGTAGGATATACGGAAAGTCAAGAGCAAGGGGACAGTAGATGCAAAGGCTGCATGTGTTGGGTGTATATTTGGGGACTGCGGGAAGCGGTGTGGAGTAGAGTATGAGGGACTAGTGAGGGAGATGAGGCAGGAGAGGTAGGCAGGACCCCGTCTTTGATGGGCCTTGAATGCCACGCTGAGAATCGTGGATTTTATGCTGAGGGCACCGGGGAGCCATGGAGGGGTTTTGAGCAGAGGAGAGACAGGGTCAGAGTTGAGTATTAGAAACATCCTTCTAGGGCCATGAGGGGAGGCACCGGGGCTGGGGCGGGAGTGGCAACAATGGGCCCCGGGAGGCCAGGGAGGGACTGGTACTGAAGGAGGTGTGAGCTGGACCTGGTCGTGGGACTGGAAAGGGGGGAATGGGTTCCAGAAAAGGCTCAGAATGGACAGGGTTTGCCGACTGGCTGGAGTGGGATAAGGAGGGGTTGATGCTGAGGTGAGTCTTCAAGGGAGCTGGCTCTCCAGGACTCTCCCGTGGACTCACCCTCCTGCCCCTCCCCACGCAGGCCGGGCTCCCACCTTCCCCCGAAGCCGCTACCTCGAATGCGTTTCCTGTGCCTCTTCGGACCTGAGCTGTGAGCGGGGCCGGGACAAGAGCCTCCAGTGCCGCAGCCCTAGTGAGCAGTGCCTGGAGGTGGTGACCCACCAGGACCGGGCAGGTGAGCTGCCAGCAGCTCCTCCTCCCTGCTTGGCTCCTTCCCAAGGCTGTACTCAAACCCCCAGATCACAGGGATTTAAGCCAGGTAGGAAGCTAGTCCTCCCACACGCAAAAGTCCAGTGATGGGACGTCCGGGGCCACAAAGGTAGTTCAGTCACCAGGAACCCAGACGCTTTCTGGTCTCTGACATATCGCTGCCATTCTCAAGATTGCCTCCCGGTCCACAACAGCTGCCGGAGTCCCAGGCCTCGTGTCCAAGTTCCAGGAAGAGGGAGGGGAGCCCTGCGGGAGTGGCTCAGTTGACTGAGCACCGTCCCATGCACCGAAAGGTTGCCAGTTCGATTCCCGGTCAGGGCACATACATGGGTTGCGAGTTTGATGCCCAGTCGGGGAGCATATCCGGTCAAGATTTCTCTCTCACATCAATGTTTCTCTCTCTCCCTTCCTCTCTCTAAGCATGTCTCCAGGTGAGGATTTTTTAAAAAATATTCTTATTAATTTCAGAGAGGAAGGGAGAGGAAGAGAGAGATAGAAACATCAATGATGAGAGAATTATTGATCGGCTGCCTCCTGCACACCCCCTACTGGGGATCGAGCCCACAACCCGGGCATGTGCCCTTGACTGGAATTGAACCCAGGACCCTTCAGTCCGCAAGCCAAGGCTCTATCCACTGAGCCAAACCGGCTAGGGCTCCGGGTGAGGATTTTTTTAAAAAAATACACAAAAAACAAGGAAGGTGAAAAAAAGGGGCACCTCTCATTTTGTAAGGGTTCTTTTTTCTGGAAACCCTATAAACCTTTCTACTTATATCACATTAGCCAGAACTTAGCCCCATGACTATAGATCCTGAGACTGGAAAACGTGTCTTTGGCTAGCTATATGCTGCCCCAGAGGAAATGAGGGCCCTATACTGAAGGGTGGAGCAGAGAGAATGGACAGACGGCTGCTGCGGTGGGCCAAGCCAGGCTCGGGCCTTCATCAACCATCTGACCTCTCCTTTGCCCCACAGGGAGCCCCGGAGATGAGCGCCACTCCCGAGGCTGTGGCAACCTCCCTGGCTGCCCAGGCCCCACCGGCTTTCACAACAACCACACCTTCCACTTCCTGCGGTGCTGCAACACCACCAAATGCAATGGGGGCCCAGGTAAGGGGCAGGGGGCCCAGCGTGGAGCCTGGGATCTGGGAGCGAGGGGCACTCAAGGACATGGCCACTCTCTTGCGGGCACATACCTCCTCTCTGGGTCTCTGTTTCTTCCTCTGGAAGGTAGACATAGCAAGTCCTTCCTCAAAGAAGGATTTTGTGGGAATCCAATGAGTCTATCCAACCTTCACCAAGACCCATAGGGGACACTGCCTACCTCTTGAGTCCTTCCACTGCTCACCACCCTGGTTTAAGCCACCGTGACCTCTCGCTTAGATTGTTGCAGTAACCTCCTCTCTGATCCCCAGTGTTCAGCACAGCAGCAAGAGAGATTTTTTTAATGTAAATAAGGTCTTGTCGCTCTCCTTCCTCAAGCACTTTAATGTCCCCTTGCTCTGAGGATAAAACCAAAGGCCATGCTATGCCCTATGTAATGCATCACACACACACACACACACACACACACACTTCGCCTCCTGGTCTTTATTTAGTCCCGCAACTGCCAAACGCCGCCCTGCCTCAGGGCCTTTGCACATGCATGCCCTCCGCTGGGAACACGTCTCCCTGAGGAGTTCGCCTGACTGGCTAGTTCTCATTGGGGTCGCAGCTTTAAAGTATCATCCTCAGTGAAATGTTCCTGCCCCTCCCCTTCCGTATAATCTCAGCCCATCGTGTTACTCTGTGTGAAAAGTGCTGTCCGGCAGAACTTTCCACAGCGACGGGGTGTCCTTTCCTGTGCATATGGTCGCCACTACCACAAATGGCTATGGAGCACTGGACATGGGAACTGAATTTTAAATTTTATTTCATCATTGTTCATTCATTGTGGCTAGTGACTACCGCATGGACAGTGTCACTGTAAACTCTGAGTTCTGTGAGAGTAGGGACTGTTTGATCTTACCCAGATGCTTACCCAGAACCTGGTCAGACAGGGGCTGGGGGGGGGGCGGTCCTGAGAGTTGGGATTTCTCCCACAGGCCCCAGAGAACCCCCAAAAGAGAGTGCGGTTCCAATGTCTGCCACAAGGGGGCGCCGTGCCATCTCAGGCTGAGAGCTGGGAGTCCGTGCAGGAGGACACCTCTCCCTACCCCCTAACCCTGTTTTAATGACCTTCGCCTCTTGTCTTCTCCCAAGTCACGGAGCTTGAAAACCTGCCGCTGAATGGCCTCCAGTGCTACAGCTGTCAGGGGAACGGCACCCACGGATGTTCCTCCGAGGAGGCCTCCCTCACCGCCTGCCGAGGCCCCATGAACCAGTGTCTGGAGGCCACAGGCACTAACGGTGAGGCCCTTTGGGAGCTGGAGGGGGATGTGTAAGAGGTCATCTTCCAGTTCGGCTGGACTTGGTGGAGGTGGGTCTTCCTGTGGGGTTTCCCGCTGCAGGGTACAGACTGCAGTAAGGGATTGGGACTTGCCCAGTCGGGCATGTGGACCGTTTTAGGGAAGGGACTTCCCATGGACATCCCCGGCTCCCATCCTGTGACGTCCTGGAAAGGTCTCTGTTCCAGTGGTTCCCAAACTCTTTGGTCTCAAGATTCCTTCCCGCTCCTAAAAAGTATTGTTTCCGTCGGTTATATCTATCAGATATTAACTGCATTATAAATCAAAAGAGAAATTTTTATAAGATGTACTTATTAATTTATTTTAAAATAACAATTAAAAACTCATTACATGTGAATCTATTTTTTATGGAAAGAAAAAGACTACATTTTCCAAAATGAAGGAAAAAAAATTTTTAACGAGAAGACTGGCATTATTCTACACTTTTGCAAATCTCGTTGCTGTCCGGCTTCATGGAAGGCAGCTGGGTCCTCAGAGCTGCTTCTGCATCCAGTCTGTTGCAAGATCACATGTCCTGGTGGTTGTGGAGAACACCATTATACGCTCACGAAAGCGGAAAAAGCCAAACGATGTTTTGGCATTATCATGAGAATGTGTTTAACGTCACAGATCCCCTGCGCCACGCTCAGAGCTTCTGCTTTCTCTGGTGGTGCCCACCACAGGGTGGCTCGTCACCCGGGGAAGCGCAGGCCCGAGAGCTGGACGTCACACAGTCTTCTCTCTCCTCAGGGCCGGGGCACCCGAGCTACACGGTACGAGGCTGTGCGACGGCCTCCTGGTGCCAAGGCCTCCATGTGGCTGAAGCCTTCAGACTGACGGATCCCAGCGTCTCCTGCTGCACTGGAAACGGCTGTAATCACCCCAACCGCGATGCCCAGTCCCGCAGGGGGGCCGCCCCCCGGCCGGGCCCTGCCCGCCTCAGCCTCACCATCACTCTGCTTGTGACTGCAAGACTATGGGGAGGCACTCTCCTCTGGACCTGACCCCCACACTCTCCCTGCCCTGGCTGGATCCAGGGGACCCCTCCGCCCTTCCCGCAGCTCCCAGGCCTGCAGACTCGCTGTGTGACCTCAGGCCAGTGTGCTGCCTCCTCTGGGCCTCAGTGTTCCCAGCCGTGAAGACACCTGACTCACAGAATTACGAGAAACGGAGGAGAAAAGCTAGAGAAAGGCTGCGGGCCAGCAGGAGTTCTTGTGATTACTAATATTGTTGCCCCTCTTGTTGTTATTATTAATTAATATTTGTTTTATTTAATATTTTATACTTTATATAAAGATTTTTATACCAATGAACAGGGTCAGACCTGCCCTTCTCCATAGCGTCTTTCTTTCTTTCTTTCTTTCTTTCTTTCTTTCTTTCTTTCTTTCTTTCTTTTTTAAATATATTTTTATTGTTTTATTGATTACAGATAACCTTTGTTTAGCTGCATGTACTTTTACTTAACCAGTCATGATTGATGACCACCAGAGATAGGTCTCCTAGGCTTCTGTAACAAATTACTCTTGGAATGAATAATCTAGAAAGAAAAGTCAACATTGCATTACAGCTGTGAGAAATCTATACAAAGTGATCAGGTAGTGCAGTGCAGTTTGAATGCTTGTGGTCTTGGAGGTGTGAGAGAAAATGACCTGTATCTGGGCACAAACATGGGTTCTATGCCAGCAGTGCAAAGTGTAAAACTCAAATCAACACATGTCACAATTTTTCAATGAATATTCTTTTCACCTCAAATTTGTTACGTGTGTAAACTCCAGAGCCTATCTACCTATGACCATGGTTCTCAAAATGTGGCCCTTGGAAATCCATCAGCCCTGCCTGTAAATTTAGAACTACAAATCCTTATGTCCCATCCCAGACTTAAATGATCAGAGACACGGGGACAGGGCCTAACCATCTGTGTGGTTAACAAACATGCCGGGGGAATCTGTTGCCTGCTACAGTTTGAGAACTGCCAATGGGAGATGAGAGCAGCATATGCCACTTACTAGCTCTAGCTATGAGACTGTAGGCAAGTCACCAAAACTCTGCTTAATTGCTCATCTATGAAATAGGAATAGCTGTCCGGCTTCATGGAAGGCAGCTGGGTCCTCAGAGCTGCTTCTGCATCCAGTCTGTTGCAAGATCACATGTCCTGGTGGTTGTGGAGAACACCATTATACGCTCACGAAAGCGGAAAAAGCCAAACGATGTTTTGGCATTATCATGAGAATGTGTTTAACGTCACAGATCCCCTGCGCCACGCTCAGAGCTTCTGCTTTCTCTGGTGGTGCCCACCACAGGGTGGCTCGTCACCCGGGGAAGCGCAGGCCCGAGAGCTGGACGTCACACAGTCTTCTCTCTCCTCAGGGCCGGGGCACCCGAGCTACACGGTACGAGGCTGTGCGACGGCCTCCTGGTGCCAAGGCCTCCATGTGGCTGAAGCCTTCAGACTGACGGATCCCAGCGTCTCCTGCTGCACTGGAAACGGCTGTAATCACCCCAACCGCGATGCCCAGTCCCGCAGGGGGGCCGCCCCCCGGCCGGGCCCTGCCCGCCTCAGCCTCACCATCACTCTGCTTGTGACTGCAAGACTATGGGGAGGCACTCTCCTCTGGACCTGACCCCCACACTCTCCCTGCCCTGGCTGGATCCAGGGGACCCCTCCGCCCTTCCCGCAGCTCCCAGGCCTGCAGACTCGCTGTGTGACCTCAGGCCAGTGTGCTGCCTCCTCTGGGCCTCAGTGTTCCCAGCCGTGAAGACACCTGACTCACAGAATTACGAGAAACGGAGGAGAAAAGCTAGAGAAAGGCTGCGGGCCAGCAGGAGTTCTTGTGATTACTAATATTGTTGCCCCTCTTGTTGTTATTATTAATTAATATTTGTTTTATTTAATATTTTATACTTTATATAAAGATTTTTATACCAATGAACAGGGTCAGACCTGCCCTTCTCCATAGCGTCATTCTTTCTTTCTTTCTTTCTTTCTTTCTTTCTTTCTTTCTTTCTTTCTTTCTTTCTTTCTTTTTTAAATATATTTTTATTGAGTTCAAAGAGGGAGGGAGAGGGAGAGAGATAGAAACATCAATGATGAGGGAGAACCATGATTGGCTGCCTCCTACACGCCCCCTACTGGGGATCGAGCCGAAAACCCAGGCATGTGCCCTGACCGGGAATCAAACCTGTGACCTCCTGGTTCATAGGTCGATGATCAACCCCTGAGCCACACTGGCTGAGCGGGTCCATCTTTCAAAGATGCATGGGGGGCACCCTTCCTCAGGCTCCTGGAAGTAGGGGTCACATGGTAGGACCCAGGTGGTCAAGGCCTCTGCTTGGGAGCAGTCCCGTGGGGCCTTCACCCCAAGTCACCTCCACATCGATTTCTGGGCTCCAAATGCAAACTTCTCACTCACCCACCTTAGCACTAACCTTCCCGTCTCTTCTCCCAAACGCCAAAGGTCAAGACTACTTTGTTGTTCTATGTGGGCATGTCTCGTTTCCTGCGGCTCTGAGACAGCAGATGTATGGGGGATGACCTGCCTGCCAGGCCCCCCTTGATGCACTGCAGTGAAGAACAGGATAGGACTACATTTCCCCTGATGCTCTGGGGCCAGGACATAAAGGCTGGGCGCTATTTCCTAAGATTCCCGCAGACTCACTGACAAAAACAGAGAGCTACCATTTCAGTGGCGCTCTTGAGCTCACTGTGGAATAGTTCACATTTTCCATGGTTCACTGAGGCAAACCCATAGGGACAAATGACATGGGGCCCTGTGGCAAATGAAGAAAGAGATACGTCATCTTCCCTGGTGCTTGGGACTAGGTCTCTTCTTAGGACCTCCCCAAAGCACATGTTGCCAACTGTCATTGGCTTAAAGAGAGGGGGTCTTGAACACAGTGGCTCTGTGACTGCTTTGACCCATAGAATGTGGCGGGAGGGGTGCCACCCCCCGCTCTGGGCCCAGGCTTCCAGGAGCCGTCCGCTTCCGGGGAGCCAGCTGCCGTGCGAAAGTCCTCCTGCACCCAGCCGGCGTGCCGTGAGGCCGCCCAAGCTGCCCATGCATGGGTGCCATATGGAGAGAGAGCCACAGATGGTCCAGTCCTCTCAGCCCGGGCACCACACAGGCGCGAAGGAGCTGCCTTGGACATCGCCACCCCAGCAGATGCCACGTGCAGGGGGAGCGGGAAGCCCAGCTGCTCCCATTGCCTGGGGCTGCTATCAGTTACTACAAACGGACAGCTGGGTGGCTTCAACCACAGGCATTCATCCTCTCAGAGTTCTGGCTGCTGGAAGCCCAAAATCCAGGTGCTGGCAGAGCCATGTTCCTCCTAAAGTCTCTGGGTGCTGCCGACAATCTGACAATCCGTGACGCTCCTTGGTTTACAGCTACATCACTCCACCCTCTGCCTGTCGTCACGTGACCTTCTCCTCTGTGAATGTGGCTGTGCGTCTCCAAATCTCTCCCTCTCCTTATAAGGACGCCAGCTGTGGATTTAGGGGCCCACCCTAACCCAGTATGACCTCATCTTAACTTAATCACATCTGCAAAGACCGTATTTCCAAATAAGGTCACACTCATCGATCCTGAGGGTTAGGACTTCAACATATATTTTGAGGGGACACATTCAACCCACATCGCCAGTTAATAGCCAGAACCAAGGTTTCAGATAGAGGGCCCCCGCGACCCATCCCCTTCATCTCCAGCTGTTCAAGCCAGCCCATGTGGGCCCCAGGCCCTTGCGGGGCACATACGCGCTGCCCCTGCTGAGCCTTGCTGAAATTCCTGACCCACAGAGTCACAAAACAAAAAGGCTGTGGTTTTACACCGCTGGGTTTGGCTTACTTTGTTACACCGCAGTGGTTACCTGGAACAATCGTGTGTTTGCTTGTTTCGCTATAATATCCACAAAGGGCAAGGCCTTGTATTTGCTCCCTACTGTCTAGACTAGAACCTAGACTAGTGCCTGGGACATGGCAGGTGCTGAAGAAAAGGAGGAAACAAAGGGAGGAAAGACTACATCTTCTATGTTATCAAAAGCTGGGCATGGGCCCTAGCCGGTTCGGCTTTTGGACTGAAGGGTCCCAGGTTCGATTCTGGTCAAGGGCACATGCCCGGCTGCGGGCTCGATCTCCAGTAGGGGGTGTGAAGGAGGCAGCCAATCAATGATTCTCTTTCATCATTGATGTTTCTATCTCTCCCTCTCCCTTCCTCTCTGAAATCAATAAAAAACAACAAAAACAAAAAAACCCAAACAAACTGGGCATGGGCTCCATCTCCCAAGATAACATTTTCTGAGATGCTCCATAATTAAAATTGAGGATAATCTCACCTTTGCCATGATTCCCTCCGATAGAAATTGCAGACTAGCACCACATTTCCCAGGATGCCTTTCCACAGGAACTGAGGCTAGGACTGCATCTCCCATGAGACCCAACGGCAGAGACTGGAGTCTGGGATGACATCTCCTATGGTGCCCCACGGCAGATTTCGAGGCCAGGGATAAATTTCTCATAATGTTCTACACCGGAGCTTGTAATCAGGACCTCATCGTTGCTGGCTCCCAAGGTGTTTTCCAGGGATCTCGCTTGCAAGAAGTAAAATCCAGTTAAGCTGACTTCAGCAAAAATGACAATGTTATTAGAAGTTTAGAATCCAGGCAAGAGCTAGGTCTCTGGGCCTCACCAGGGACAGGAAACAGAATTGAAAAGCGGTGTGCGAAATTACGGTTGTCTCCCTTTTGCAAAATCTCTCTGCTTCTCTCCTCTCTCTCTAAATGTGTGGCTTTCATCATGGGCTTTTTCTGTCTCTCCACAGCAGGGGTCCTCAAACTACGGCCCGCGGGCCACATGCAAATACAAATATTGTATTTGTTCCCGTTTTGTTTTTTTACTTCAAAATAAGATATGTGCAGTGTGCATAGGAATTTTTTCATAGTTTTTTTTTTAAACTATAGTCCAGCCCTCCAACGGTCTGAGGGACAGTGAACTGGCCCCCTGTTTAAAAAGTTTGAGGACCCCTGCTCCACAGACTACCTTCTTTTCCTTCATACATAGTAGCCAAAGATGCCCTTGAAATGTCAAGTACCAAGAACGACCGGGTCCTGGTTCTGAGGTTCTAGCAGGCAGACACTGATGGGGTCTAGTTTGGGTCAGGGCTCTGCCGAAGACCCCCTCCGCTGCTATGGCCAGGGAGGTGCATCAGAGCTACTCCATACAGTTGTCCGGGTTATGAACAGGCCTCCACTGCTCCCGCAGCGACCAGGGGATGCAGCCCCCTCAGCAAGAGCTGGGAGAACAAGCTCTGTGAGGGAGACCCTATCACAAGGATGGGGGAGCAGCTGGAAAAGAACACTCCCACTCAGGGCTGCCCCCATGGATTCCGTGTGATCACAGGTAATATGGTGGCCAGGGGTGTACGTGACAGGACACACAACGCAAAATGATTGAAACAACGAGGAACTGGATTACCAGATAACAAGAGGTCATGACCAGGGTAGTTCCTGGGCTGACTAGTTCAACGTTTCCACTGTGTCCTGAAGGAGCTGCTTAGGCTTGTCTGTCTCCTGAGCCGCATGATGACCACTGCAGCTCCAGACATCACACCCACACTCAGAGGCAATAACAAAAGGCCATTTCTACTCAGGGTCTCTTTTTTATTTTATTTTTATTTTTTTAAAAATATATTCTATTGATTTTTTACAGAGAGGAAGGGAGAGGGATAGAGAGTTAGAAACATCGATGAGAGAGAAACATCCATCAGCTGCCTCCTGCACACCCCCTTCTGGGATGTGCCCGCAACCAAGGTACACGCCCTTGACCAGAATCAAACCTGGGACCCTTCAGTCCGTAGGCCGATGCTCTATCCACTGAGCCAAACCACTCAGGGCTCTTTTTTATTTGTTAAAGTGTATTTTTATTGATTTCAGAGAGGAAGGGAGAGGGAAAGATAGAAACATCAATGATGAAAGAGAAGCCTGGATTGACTGCCTCCTCCACGGGGGATGGAGCCCACGCGTGCTCTGACCGGGAATCGAACAGTGACCTCCTGGCTCATAGGTCGACACTCAATCACTGAGCCACGCCAGCGGGCTGCGCCTCCTTTGTAAAACCAAGAAAAACTATCCCAAAACATACAGGCCAACTTGCCCTCACGTTTTACTGGCCTGACCTGTTACATACCTGGTACACCCACGTCTACAGCAGCCACTGGAAGGGGGCAGGGAACCACAATATTCTGCAAACTATATTCAGACCCCACTCCTAGGGCTCCCCCCACATCATCTGGCTATTAAAGAAAGGTGTCTGCCTGACCCAAGTTAGGATGTTTTTAGGGAGGAACAAAAGGGGGATGTGTATCAGAGGGGGGAGACCACCCAGTCTTCCTCCCGTATAGGGAAAAAATTGTTCTTCCCTACGGTGTCCTTCCCGGTGTGTCATCTTCCTTTGCACACTGCCACCATACTCACAGCACTGCTAGTCACCAATTGTGGGGGCGGGGTCTCCACACCAAGCAGCGCTCTGTGACACCAGTGGATGCTCTACCATCTAACTCAGTTCTGACACTATCTACCTGGAATAACATGAGGCCCCGCAGGAGAAGGCCCGTCCCACCAAGCCTTTCCCCGCTCCAGGTGCCAGCGGCAAGTCCAGGTCGCCTCCTGCACTGTGACCCATCGGCTATAAGCGAGAGGCTCCCGGTGGGTGTTCTACCATCTAACTCAGTTCTGACACTATCTACCTGGGATAACATGAGGCCCCGCAGGAGAAGGGCCCGTCCCACCAAGCCTTTCCCCGCTCCAGGTGCCAGCGGCAAGTCCAGGTCGCCTCCTGCACTGTGACCCATCGGCTATAAGCGAGAGGCTCCCACGGCGCCCTCTTCAGGGCTGATTAACTCGCTAGAGCAGTGGTTCTCAACCTTCCTAATGCCTCGACCCTTTAATACAGTTCCTCATGTGGTGGTGACCCCCAACCATAAAATTATTTTCGTTGCTACTTCATAACTGTAATTTTGCTACTGTTATGAATCGTCATGTAAATATCTGATACGCAGGATGTATTTTCATTGTTACACATTGAACATAATGAAAGCATAGTGATTCATCACAAAAACAGTATGTAATTATATCTGTGTTTTCCGATGGTCTTAGGCGACCCCTGTGAAAGGGTCGTTCGACCCCCAAAGGGTCGCGACCCACAGGTTGAGAACTGCTGTGCTAGAGACAGGAAGGGTACAGATGTGCCTCCAGATGGGAGAGACGCGCAGGCCAGGTGTGTGGGCAGGCGAGCAGTTTCCATGCCTTCTCTGCGCACATCACTCTCCCTGTACCTACGTGTTCGCCAACCCAGAAGCTCTCTGAACATCACACCTGCGGGATTTTTACGGCGGCTTCGCCACGTAGGCGTGATAGGTCCTTAACTCCCCCGTTCAGCCCTTCTTCCCTCTCAAGAGCAGGGGGGACAAAGCTGAAAAGTCCAAGCTTCTAATCAAGGCTTGGTCTTTTAGGTGACCAGCTCTCACCCAGGAGCCCAAAGTCACCTCATTCAGACACTCCTATCACCCAAGAAATGACAAGGTTTTCAAGCACTCTGTGCCGGAAATGGGGGGCAAAGACCAAATATACACTGAGTGGTCAGATTATTATTATGACCACCCCATCAGTACTTCATTGACACTTCCAAAAATACTGAATATTGAAAACTTCCTAAGCAAATACTCTCAAGGTTTTATTATTATTATTATCATTATTTACATAACTAATTCACTTCATTGTACTGATGGGGTGGTCATAATCATCTGCCCGGTCATAATAATCTGGCCACTCAGTGTATGTGCCTATTATCTCACAGAATGGCAATGAGTAAACAACTAACAAGGTCTGCAAGATCCCAAGACTTCAAAAACTCAGGAACACTTGCCCTGGCCGGGTGATGCAGTTGATTGGAACATCGTCCCATGCACATACCTGGGTTGTGCGCTAGATCCCCGGTTGGGGTGCATGTGAGAGACAACCGGTCGATGTTGCTCTCTCACATCAACGTTTCTCTCTCTTTCCCTCTCTCTCTCCTCCTCCTTCTCTCTCTAAAATCAATAAACATACCCTCGGGTGAGGATTAAAAAAACCCTCAGAAATAGTCAACTCATGGTGTGCA
>NW_005372107.1:502266-503937 GCF_000412655.1 Myotis brandtii
CAGCAACTGCCCAATAGGGTTTCTGTTGAGAAAGCTGATTTCATCTCTGGCCTGGCGGTAGGGGGAGCCTTTGGCTCATGTCTAATTCAATCAGCAGCATCTCAACCCCCTGGCCATTGATATTGGTTCAGTGATAGGCAGGTGGCATCATCTGGACCAATGAGACACAATGAAAGGTTTTTCTAGAGGCCTCTGGGGGGAAATATTTGCCCTCTCTCCTGAGGGAGCTCTTCTCTCCCTTCCTCTCTTCCCACCTCAGGCTCTTTCCGTCTATTTGTCCGTCTTTTCCTCTCTCTGCCCCTCCCAAAGGTGAAGGAAAAGTGTGGCCCCAGGGGTATTTGCCAGCCATCATGCAACCTGAGGGAAGATGTTTATACTTAGGACAGAGATAGACAGACCACGCTGCAGCCAGCCACACCCGAGGCTGTTTTTATATGTGAAACGATTCTCTTTCCCATAAGCCAGTTGGTTGGATTTACTGTCACCTGCATGAAAGCCCTACTAGATAAAGCACCCTGGAGTGGGATGGGGACAGGAACACCAGCTCATGGTGTGGGATCCAAAGAAGAGAGACGAGAACCAAAACACCCCAGAATGCCCTGCAGCTGGAGTAAGAGACGTTGGTTAGAGCCATGGACAAGGAGACCTATAGATTCTTGGGGGCAAAGACAACTCGTAGCTTCCCTCTACCCAAATCCGGGTTAGACGCCTCTCCCCACCTATCCTAACACACAGCCCTGGGAGGATTAGAGGAGACCCAGCCTGGCCACCTCTTTCCCCAGCTAACAGAAGGATAAACTGAGGGTGGGAAAGGAAGGGAGTCCCTCCGAGCTGTGGTCCTGGGGACACAGAGGTTGGTGGGAGATCTGGTCCAGAGGACAGAGAGGATGCCGGGAGCCGGGCCCTGAGGACAGAAAGGATGTCTGGAGTTGAAGCCCGTGGTGCGCCCGGATATAGAATATCTTGGTAGTGGTGGGGATAACAAGCAAGGATTTTCGCAGTTGGCATATCTCAATGACCTCATTGTCCAAGGGCCTGGGAGAGGCTGCGGTCTCCTGCCTCCCCTGGTTTCTCGCTCTCCTTGGGTCCTAAGGGAGATCGTCCTGCACCGGGTGTACAAGGCCCAACAGAAGTGGGGCTCAGGGAGACCTGCTCCCCGGGAGGGAGAAGGGACCCGAGTCTGCAGGGCTGAGTCAGCATCAAAGGTGGAAGAGAAGAGGGCAGGGCATAGGCAGGGACACAGAGAGACGGGCAGGAGGAGCAGGGACATGGGGCGGGGCAGCTGCACGCGCTGCCTGCGAGGCATCCACAGGAGCCTCTCCCTGGGAGACTCAGCACTCGGGCTCCCTTCCAGCTGGTTCACTCTCAGGGGGCCCTGCGGGCAGGGAATGATGTGGAAACACGGGGTTTCCGGGTCAGGACAGGAGGGAACGTGGGGTTTGACTCCAGCCCAGCCCAGCGCTGGGGGGTCGTGGACCTGCCCAAACAGGAGGCTGCAGCCGTCCCTCTCCAGGCGGCTCGGCTCACGGCTGTCACGTGACACCGTCCTTCACTCACCTGTGCACAGGTCACTTCCCACTCTCACTTTCCCACGACACACGCCCCCTCCCTCGGCCTCACACTCTCTCCCCTTTGCACACCCGCGCGCACACCCGAACCTTCACGCGCAGG
>NW_005372107.1:504706-516944 GCF_000412655.1 Myotis brandtii
CGCCCCCACCTCCCGCCCCAGCCCGCCTTCTCCGGGCCGGTCCCGCTGTCCTTCTGCCCGCTCTCTGCGTCCCTCTGTCCCCCTGTATCTGAGTCCCTCAGTCTCTCTCCTAGTCCCTCTACCCTTGTCCTCTGCCCCCTGTCCCTCAGTCCCGAAGTCCTGCCCCTCTCTCTGACTGCCCCCCCCCCTTTCTCCTTGCCTCCCTCTCCCTACCTCTCTATCCTCTTTGTCCCCCACCTCTGTCCCTCGGTCTCTGTTCCTTTTTAGTGGGTCACTCTGTCCCCCGTCGTCCTCTCTAGCCCCCCTTCTCTGTCCCTCTGTTTCTGCTCTCCCTCTCTGCCCCTGTCTTGTTGTCATCCTTGTTTCTCTGTCCCCCATCTGTCCCATCCCCTCGTTTCTCTGTCCCCTGTCTTTCTGTCATTTCTGTTTCTCCAGCCCCTCTGTCACCTAGCTCTCATTCCTCCTCTGTCCCCTCTCTCTGTCCCACTGTCTCTCTGTCGCCTCCCCTCTCTACCCTTACAACCTCCATCCTGGGATCCCCATCCCCATCCTCCATCCCTCCACCTCCCTATCACTATGTGCCCCTGGGGGGAACTGAGTCAGGCAGGGCATCCTGAAAGGCCCTGGAGAAATGTGGGGGGAAAGGGGGGGGGAGAATTGTGTGGTGAGCTCGGCATGTGGGCACACACGTGGATTCAGCAAATTCCTCCCAAATGCTGGCCCTCCCCACCCGGTCACACACCCAGCTGCTCCCCTCCAGAGCAGCTAGAGAGCCATCCACATAGCTTCCACACACGGAGAGAAGCTGGAGACCTCCAAGACAGCGTGACCCTGAGACTGGGGACAAGGTCAGGAAATGTCACCCACACACCCTTCACACAGTGTGCCTCGAACTTGTCACAGGCCACGGCCTCCCTGGTGGGTAGCGCTGATCTTGAGGACTGGGAGGTGACTGGGCAGAAGTGGGAGGGCGGGAGGTTCTGTGAGATTTTGAGAGAGGAGGTGTAACCAGATGGTACAGGGCCGGGGGCCGGGGTGTCAATCCTGACTCCTGCCATTGGCCACGGCAGCTGATGGCAAGAACCTTCCTCTCTCCTGGGCCCAGTTTCACTCTCTGTAAAGTCTGGATGTTGAACTCAGTGATCTGAAAGGGAAGGAATTCCAGCTTGAACCCCAGACTAGGTGAGGGGCAAAGCTGGCCTTTCACCACCCACCTTGCTTTCTCCTCTAGTCTCTGCTGTCACTTCAAGATGTGTATGTATCCTTACCTCCTTTCTTTGCAACAGACACGCTGCAATTTCCCAGATGAGTGCTCTGGTACCTTAGCTACATTTCCTTCCAGTTTTATTTTTCTTTCGTCATTTTTTTAGGCCCTTGAAATCCAGCCTCATAGAATCCTAGAGCCAATTAGTGCAGTAAACAAAAAAAAACCCGAGGGTATTTTGTAACATGGACACGGTTAGGATTCTAGAATCGCAGAATCTTTAAAATCTCGACACCTTTCAAAGTCTAGAACCTCGATGGCATTGGCATTCTGGCCTCTCGACCTCTTTAACATTCTGAAATCTTGGCCTCCTGGATCTTGGCATCTCTGACATCTAGAATCTTGACAGCTGAGAACTGTGGGACTTTGGAGTCTTAGCGTCAGAAGATGGCCCAAGACGGCCACCTACTCAGTGCACCAATCTCTCATCCAGCACTTCCGGGAGGTCGCTTTACTGGTTCTTCCCTTGTTTAAAATCGCCGCATCCTGGTACTCTAATCCCTTCTGTAAACTTTCTCTAAATCCTGGGGCTTAACAAGTCAGGAGAGAATGGTGTCATGGGAAGCACTCTGGACTGGGAGCCGAGGAACTGGGCCTCTCTGGGATAATTTTGTGTCATCCCCCATCCCTCTCGGAGCCTCACTTTCCCCTTCTGTAAAGCATGGGGTTAGGGCGCTGGAGTGCAGAATCTCAGAGGGCCGGGCTCTGCCTGCTCTCCTTTTCACTGGGTGTTTCTGAATGGCTTTGGCCACTAGGTTTCAGGGTGTGTGCCGGGTGCCCACATGTCCCTCTTAGTCCCCCTCCTTCCTCTCTCACCTTGCCCAGCCGGCAGCAGTGGGGATGGGAGATGGCGTCCACTTGTGTCCTTTCAAAGACGTGTTCTCTCTTTCCTGGCTCACTCATCTGCCACGAATAGCAGAAGATGGTGAGATTTATGCCCAAAAGAAAGAAGGGTCCAGGGTGGGAAGTGAGAAGGGGTGGGTCGCCTGCCCAGAGATGCACACAGGCCAGAAACTGGAACAGAAAGCGCGAAGGAAACAGATGTCCAGATACAGAGAAAAGACACAGAGGCTGTTAGAGTTGGGGGGCTGTGCGGAGGGGGAGCTTGTTGATCCCGAATAGTGTTTCCCTCCTCAGTGACTCACTTTTCCCTTCTAAAGTCCTGACCAGCCACTCTGAGGACAGGGGGGCTTCCCCCAATCTGAGTCAGCCCCGGGTCCAGGTCTTGGGAAGTTTCTGTCGCTGACCCCCACCCACCCATGAGCTGGATGCCTGAGTCCCTATAGCTGAGGTCAGATTCTGCAAAGGATTCCAAGACCTTAGACACAGCGAGGCTGGGGCCGGGGTGGGTTAATGTCGTGCGAGCCTGGCCTGTCCCCATCTTGGGGAACACAAAGACAGCTTTCTCTCTCTGGGTGGGGCGGGGAGACTTGGAGACAGTCAGACTCGCCAGCACCCAATGGCTTGTGGCACCAGGACCCAAGCACCCACTGGTTTCTGCCTGTGCAGACCCCAGGCCCCTCGGTCTTCTGGGAACCGGGCACCAAGGCTCCTCCGCAGGCACCCAGGAGGGCATGAGGGCAGCAGCAGAGCCTGGGCACTCCTAGGAGGGGGTGAATAGTGGCCGCTGGGGGTGGAGGATAGGACAGTGAGCGCTCAGTGCAAGCTTGCACCCTTCCCGGAGCAGGAATTCCTCCACTGACCTCCCCCCCACACACACACATCGGGGAAACTCCAGAGGATTCCCCCACCCCCTGGGCCTGAGGCCTGGAATCCAGGGAGTTCTGAATATCCCAGAAATGTGGGGGCCACCGGGGAGACTTTGTGTGTGAGGCTGACTCACCCCTAGGCCCCCACCTGATGCTTGGTTTCCAGATAAGAGGGGGATAGAGGGCTGGGGGAAGGCAGGACTGTGGCTCTGGGAGTTAAGAACTGTGGACCTAGAGTCAAAAGTTTCCAAGAGAGGAGTGGGGTGGGGGCCTGGACTCCTGGGTCTGAGGGAGGAGGGCTGGGGGCCTGGACTCCTGGGTCTGAGGGAGGAGGAGCTGGGGGCCTGGACTCCTGGGTCTGAGGGAGGAAGGGGCCGGGGGCTGGGCTCCAGTCTGAGGAAGGAGGGTTCCAAGAAAGAAGGGGGCTGGGGGTCCATACTCCTAGGTCTTGGAGGAGGAGGGGCTGGGACCCTGATGCCTGGGTCCTGCGAATACAGGCGCCTTCACAAGGCTGAGCTGAGGAAGAATTGATGCTTTGTGCAAGGATGTTCGGACTCCGCCATTGATGGGGGGCTGAGGGGGTGTTCAATCAGGACGCAGGGATGTACCACCTCCCTAGGGGAGGAAGTGGGAGAAGGAGGCATGATGCCACACACCTCCTGGGGAGCGGATACGGAGGGGTGGCTGTGACCTTCCTGGAACCGTGACCTTGAGACTCCCTTGGGTATTCGCTGACTCAGGACCCAGGAAGTGCTCCCCCACCCCACTTGGTTTCCGTGGAAACATCCACCAGCTGTGTACTCTGGACCCCTGGCTCCTGGGTCCTGCAGGAGGAGGGGGCTGAAGGCCCAGGGTCCTGGGTGTGAGAGAGGAGAGGCTGGGGGCTGGGGACTTCTGGGATTGAGGAAGGAGGATGCTGAGATTTTGGACTCCTTCCTGGTCCTGATAGAAGAGGGTGCTAGGAGCCTGGACCAGCCTGGGAGAGGAGGCGGTTGGGGCTGGTTTCCTGGGTCTGAGGGAGCAGAGTGCTGGATTCTGGGTCTCTGCATGTCACCTGCTCAGCCGCTCTTTCCCAAACCCTCCCATCTCTTTTCCAGGCACCATCCCCATGACGACTCCAGGCTGTCAACACAGTTTAAAGGGCCAGTGCCCTCGTCCCCAAAGCTCAACCCCTCTCTGCCCAGAAAGTCCCGCCTCACCACCCCCCAACCCCGAAACAAAAGCTCCTGGGACATTGATATTCCAGGCACAAACACTGTTGGTTACTGAGTCTTCAGGAGGGGGAGGGAATAAGACAAAACCCCCCACCCTCACCCCATGTGCACCCTCAAGCAGAGAACAGGAGATAAATTGGGGGGGCATCCTGATGGCTCTCCGGAGGTATTGAGTGTCTGCCGCCTAGTTGCCGGGGACCCCTGAGCCTCATTCTCCACGTCTGTAAAATGGGGGGCTAGCACTGGGCTAGCCCTGAGGTGCAGGATCCATGGCTAGGCTTCAAAATGTTTTTTTAAAGTGCCAGAGTAAGCAGGCAGCCTGCTTTCCTGTGCATGGGCAAGCTTCTGGAGGTTGTCATAATAGCAGTTTTGCAGAGGGCTCCCTGAGCTCAAGGCACTGGGCAGGCACTGGCTTTATCCCCATTTTACAGGCGGGGCACCTGAGGCTCAGAAAGGTTGAGCCACTGCCCAAGGTCACACAGATGGTCACCCAGGTGTTTAAGATGAGAACAGTGACGTCACAAAGTTGTGGTGAGGCTGAAATGAGATCCTGCCGGACACGTGCCATTCATTCATCAATCTGCAAACATTTATCCAGTGCCGGGCACTCTTCTAGGCACTAAGGGCAGAGCAGTAAACCCCATGGTGTATATCCCTGCTTCATGGAGAATATATCTAGTGCTGGGGGACAATAAATACGTGAGCAAATTAATAAAAGAATTTCAGTGAAATTTCCACACAGGAAATAAAACAGTGGTGATGAAATAGGAATTGTTCTGGAGGCGAAGGGATGGGGAGTGAGAGAAAGTCACTCTGAAGAGGTGTCCATGTGACCAGAGACCCGAATGAGAACAGGAGGCAGTCCTGGGATGGTCAAGGGGAAGGAACATTCCAGGCAAAGGGAGGAGCAGGCGAAAAGGCCCTGGGTGGTGACTAGCTCAGCGGGTTTGTAGGACGTCAAGGCCAGGGAGCTGGAGTGAAGTGAGGGTGATTGGAACTGTAGCCAGAGAGGGGCCAGGCTGCATAGCACCTTGAAAGCCCAGGGAAGGAGTCTAGGTTTTATTCTAAGGGTGATGGGCAGCTAATGAAGGGTTTTAAGCAGAGAGGTGACTTGATCTGATTTATTTTTTGGAAAATCCATCTAGCTGCTGTGTGGAGAATGGCCTGGTGGGCATCGTCCCATGCACCAAAAAGTTGCTGGTTCAATTCCTGGTCAGGGCATATGCCCAGGTTGCAGGTTCGATCCCCTATGGGGGCCATGCAGAAGGCAGCCAGCTGCTGATCAGTGTTTTGTTCTCACATCAATGTTTCTCTCTCTTTCCCTCTCCCTTCCTCTCTTTCTAAAAAGCCATAAAAAATCTTTGGGGGAAAAAAATGGTTCAAGTAAGAGATAGTGTCATTGGACTAGGGCAGGAATGGGGAACATCCAGCCCACGGGCCATATAAGGCCCATGAAATCATTTGTTCTGGCCCTGCCAACGCATTAGGGGTGAGTTAATTAAATGTTTGACCGAATATAGCAGGCTAATTTTTAAGTTGATAATTTTGTATAGCCCATGAATGACGTTATAAATATGCAAATGGCCTTGGCAAAAAAAATGGTTCCCCACTCCTGGTGGGGAACATCCAGCCCACGGGCCGTATAAGGCCCATGAAATCATTTGTTCTGGCCCTGCCAACGCATTAGGGGTGAGTTAATTAAATGTTTGACCGAATATAGCAGGCTAATTTTTAAGTTGATAATTTTGTATAGCCCATGAATGACGTTATAAATATGCAAATGGCCTTGGCAAAAAAAATGGTTCCCCACTCCTGGACTAGGGTTATGGTAGAAGAGGTAGACAAAGGTGAATGGATATGGGATATGTTTTGGAAGTAGAATGGATAGATATTGCTGATGGAAAAGATGTTAGAGGTGAGGGACAGGGTAAGAACTTGCATGATTTCTAGGTTTGGGGCCTGAGCAGCCAGGTAGATGGTTGTGACATTTACTGAGATTGGGAAAACGTGAAGAAGAAAACATTTGGATTGGACGTGTGAAGCTTGATATTCCAGGAGGTACTAGATAAACCACTCTTAGTGGCTTAAAAACACAAAAAGTTCTACTAAACATAAAAAAAAGTCCCGAAATAGGCATCCAGGGCTTTTACGGCAGCTCTACATCATCACTGGAGGCCCAGGTACCTTTCAGCTCCTGGTTGCACCATCCCTACTTCCCTTGTCCTCACCGGCCAACATGGCTGCCAGGACTCCAGGCATCAGCATCCTAGTTCCAAGCAGCTCAAAGGTGACCTGGTGGACAAGGGTCTTGTCCCCCATTTTAGGAAATCCTCCCCAAATTACCACATGACACTTTCCCTTACATCCAATTGGACAGAACTTTCACATGGACTCACTTAGCTGCAAGAAAGCCTGGGAAATGTATCTTTCTGCTAGGCATAGGGCAACCATAAAATACCATCAGGGTTCCTTTGCTAAGGAGAAAGGGAAGCATGATGTCGGGGTAGAAAGCTAACTCTCTCTGCCTTCACCCCCTGGAATTAATCTTTTCCACCCCTCAGCCCCCAAATGAGGTTACCTATCCTTTTTACAGGGAATATAACACGTTCGATGGGATATTACAGTGATTTGTGTCTCCCTCCACATAAATCTTGAAAGGCCCTCCAGGACAGGGACCTTTTCTGAGTCATCTCTGGGCATGCAGCCCTGGGAAACCTACCCACTGCCTAGGAAATACTCAAATGAATGAATGAGACAGACTATCAGAGACATGAAGCGATAGTTACCCAACATTTAAAGGTATATAACCAGATGTGATCATGCTTCTTTCCTGCTTCAAAACCTATACTGGCCTTCAGGATAAAAGCTAATCTCCTAGCATGGCATTTGAGGCTCTCCACCAGCACACCCCACAATCCCTCACCAAAGCTGGACATGCACCCAGACAGCCAGCAGTGGGTGTAGGTCTACGATACAAAATCAGGGAGATCTTGGATGCAGGTCCTGGGTCTGCCACTCTTGGGCTATGACCTTAAGCAAGTCATTTTCTCTCTCTGGACTAATTTTCTCATCTGTAAAATGGGAATTGGGAGAAAACGTGATTGAAAACTGGTGCCTACCTTATTCAGATATTGTGATGATTAAATGGAAATTATACAGGTAATGTCCTTAGCACAGCAAGTGCCTAATAAACAATAGCTATTGTGATTGTTAGTTTGAAGATGACAGTGACAATGATGATGGTGATGCTGATGATGATTAATCTCAGCTTTGAGCTTTCTTCCAGGCTGTTTTCTCTGCTGGAAACACCCCCTTACTAATCACCTACCTTGTTCCTCTGCTGTGTTCATCAGAGTAGGTTAACTTCTGTAACAAACAGGCCTGAAATCTCAGTGGCTTTGCAAAAAAAAAGTGTATTCCTCGCTCATGTTACAGTTCTGTGCTGACAAGTCACAGGGGGCAGTGAGTCAGGGCCCCAGGCTTCCAGCTTGTGATTCTATCCTCCTCTAGGCTCCCTGGAGTTCTCTCCATTCAGCCATTAAGAGAGCGTCGACTTACTAGGAAGTCATGGTTTGATTCCCAGTCAGGGCATATGCCTGGGTTGTGGGCATGATCCCCAGTAGGTGGCACGCAGGAGGCAGCTGATCAGTGATCATTGGTGATCATTTTCTCTCATCATTGGTGTTTCTATCTCTCTCCCTCTCCTTTCCTCTCTGAAATCAATAAAAATACAGTGGGGCCTTGACTTACGAATGTCCCGACTAACGAGTTTTTCGAGATAGCCAGCTCTCAGCTGATTTTTTGCTTTGAGTTGCGAGCTAAAATTCGGGTTACGAGCCAGCTTCAGATACCCCACCGCTAGTTGGCGCAGCGAACGTCACAGTGAACGCCACAACATCAGCCCAGCATCACGTGTCTCACTCGTTCACTTTTTGATTTGACATAGGAGTAATTTGAGTTACGAGCTCCATCACGGAACGAATTAAACTCGTAAGTCAAGGCCCCACTGTATATTTTAAAAAAATAAAAATAAAACCTAGTGGCTTTAAACCACCATGCTCTTTGCTCACAACTCTGGGATCAGCAATTTGGACTGGATCAATTGGGCAATTCTTCCCTTGGTCACAATTGGGGTCACTCATATGGCTGCAGTCACCTGGTGTCTCACTGGGGCGGATGGCACAGGATGGCCTCACTCACATGGCTGACGGTTGCTGCTGGCTATTGGTGGGCTTCTCTCATCTTCACGGAAGCTAGTCTGGGCATCTTCACTCAACTGTCTCAGGGCAGCAAGAGGGCATGAGCGGAAGCTGCAAGGTCTTTTGAAGCCTAGGTTCCAGAACTCATATAATATCACTTCTAGCAAATTCTGTTGGTCAGAGCAAGTCACAAGGCGTGCCCAGACTCCCAGGGTCTGAGTGCCTCAATGGGTGGAGCAGCAAAGTCACCTTACAAAGGGCATGTACAGAGAAGGGAAGAGTATTGTGGCCATCCCTGCTGACAAGCTACAACATGAGCCCAGGTGTGGAAGATGGGGTTCAGTGAACGCCTAGCAGTCTCCCACACCTGGTCAGCTCCTGTTTACTCGAGATCTGGATCCGATAGAGCTTTCTTCCAGAACCTTCTCTAATCCCCCATCGCCCTAGGCAGTCTTTTTAAAACAATTTAAAAAATTGTTTTTATTGATTTTTTTAGAGAGTGGAAGAAAGAGGGAGAGAGAGAAACATTGATGTGAGAGAGAAACATCGATCGGCTGCCTGCTGCACATCCCTTACCAGGGATCGAGCCCAAAACCCGGGCATGTGCCCTGATTGGGCATCGAACTGGCAACCTTTTGGTACATGGGAAAACGCCCAACCAACTGAGCCACACCGGCCAGGGTTTTTTAAATTTTTATTAGTATTTATTTTATGCTGATTTTACTCCCAGGCCATACGTTTTTGTTTCTTCTCGAATCTCTTTTTCTTCATGCAACTTCCTCTTCTGGTTTAGGACTACCTGCTCTTCATCAGTAGAGCCATCTCCAGGTTAATCCGCCCATGAGCTCTGCATGTCCTGCACTGCATCTTGGAAGCTTTTCACCTGGATGTGCTCAATGACCAGAGAATCTACATCTAAACCCTTACGTTCAGCGTTCTCTGCATTTTCAAGCACGCACAGCAAAAAATCAGCACTCTTGCCCGTCCAGTGTGGCTCAGTGGTTGAGCATCGACCTATGAACCAGGAGGTCGAGTTTCGATTCCCAGTCAGGGCATATGCCTGGGTTGTGGGCTCGATCTCCAGTGGGGGGCAAGCAGGAGGCAACCATTCAATGATTCTCTCTCATCATTAATGTTTCTCTCTCTCCCCCTCTCCCTTCTTTGAAATCAATAAAAATATTTTTTTTAAATTCAGCACTCTTTTTGTGCTACCGACCCTGAGTCCAGCCCCACTCTTTAGCCTGGGCACACCTACAACCCCACCATTGTAAGGATGGAATGGCACACATTGCTTCTGTAGATATTGGTGGCTTTTTTTTTGTTTAATCCTCCCCTGAGGATATTTTTCCCATTGATTTTTTTTTTTTTGAGAGAGAGAGAGAGAGAGGAAGGGAGTGAGGGGGAAAAAGAGACAGAGAAACATCGATGTGAGAAATACATCGATTGGTTGCCTCCTGAACGCACCCCAACCCGGACAGGGATCGAGCCTGCAACCCAAGTACATGCCCTTGATCAGGAATCAAACCCACGACCCTTCCATTCACAGGCTGCTGCTCTAACCACTGACCCACACCAGCCAGGGCTACTTGGTGGCTTTTTGAATGTGCATACTCCTGATGACCTGGGCAGTTTCACGGGTGTTCTTAAAGTGAACACAAAGATTTGAACCTCTTGAATGGCAGGATTTTGTGAGGTTTTTCTGGGTCAGGTGATAAGCAAACTATTTTCAGAGGTCGTCTCTGGCCACTTTGGGGAAGAGTCCGTCAGCGTCTTGGTCTCTCTGCCCTCTGGGCTCCCAGTGTGCCCTGTGCAGCGCCCCCTAGAGTCCATCTCTTGGACTCCAGCCTGCAGGAAATGTTGGATGTGATAAACTGAATGTGAGGGGAAGGAGAGGGATTGGAGGTGTGGATGGGAGAGGAGCAGAGGGGAGAGAGAATTGCAGCCCTCATTGAGTCTCCTCTCCTGTCCAGGGGCGGGACAAGAAGTACAGACGGAGAATGTGACCGTGGCCGAGGGCGGGGTGGCCGAGATAACCTGCCGTCTGCACCAGTACGATGGGTCCATCGTTGTCATTCAGAACCCAGCCCGGCAGACCCTCTTCTTCAATGGCACCCGCGGTGAGTGCTGGGGTCCCCAATCCTGAGTCTGGAAGGAGGAGGGCTGGGAGCTGATTCCTGTGACCGGAAAGCGGGCAGAGCTGAGACTCTGGACTCCTGGGTCTGAGGGAGGAAGGGGCTGGGGGCTCGGGCTCCTGGGTCCTCCCGTAGCATGGAGCTGGGGGATTGAACCCTACTCCTGTGAGTGGGAGGTCCGGAATCATTCTGGTTCCCCAGGGGGTAACTAGGTGGGCACCTTAGGTACAGAGGTATGGCTGGAGAAAAGAGGTAGAGGGCTGGCCGCTAAGCTCCTGGAGGAAGGGTCCAACTCCTGAGGCCAGGATTCCCCGAGTTCACTCCTGGTTCACTCACTCTAGCCCTGAAGGATGAGCGTTTCCAGCTTGAGGAGTTCTCCCCTCGCAGGGTGCGGATCCGGCTCTCAGACGCCCGCCTGGAAGACGAGGGAGGCTACTTCTGCCAGCTCTACACGGAGGACACCCACCACCAGATTGCCACGCTCACCGTACTGGGTAACCACCTCTCCCTCCTGCAGCCCATCCCTCCTCCCTTCTCTGCCTTTCCCTTATCCTGCGGCCCTACCCGGGCTGTTCTCAACCTCCTGGACACCCGGGCCCAGGCCACATGGCTGGCCTGCCTGACCTCTGGGCTCTAGGTTTGACCCTTGTTGCCTGAAATCCCGCTGCCTGGTCACTTTGAACCCACCTGGCTGTCTCCCCTGACCTCCCCGCTCCACCCCCTCCCGTACCCACTTCTCCCTGCGACAGTGGCCCCGGAGAATCCCGTGGTGGAAGTCCGGGAGCAGGCGGTGGAGGGCGGCGAGGTGGAGCTCAGCTGCCTGGTCCCGCGGTCCCGCCCGGTTGCCGTTCTGCGCTGGTACCGCGACCGCAAAGAGCTGAAAGGTATTACCGAAAGGGGTACGAGGGGTGAGGGAGGTGCCAGCGAGGGGCGGGGCTTGAGAGGAGGCGGGGTTGCAAGAGGCGGGGCTTATGAAAGGCGGGTTTGTGGGGGCGGGGCTTGGAGGAGAGCGCACAGGTCAGGCGGACATGGGCCACGCACGCAATATGCAGCTATTGAATAAAGTGATAGATGAGCCCTAGCCGGTTTGGCTCAGTGGATAGAGCGTCGGCCTGCGGACTGAAGGGTCCCAGGTTCGATTCCGGTCAAGGGCATGTACCTTGGTTGCGGACACATCCCCAGTAGGGGGTGTGCAGGAGGCAGCTGATCGATGTTTCTCTCTCATCGATGTTTCTAACTCTCTATCCCTCTCCCTTCCTCTCTGTAAAAAATCAATAAAAATATATTTTTAAAAAAGTGATAGATGAGAGGAGGTGGAATGGAAGAGGGAAGAGCTTTGGGAAGAGGAACGTGGGATTGTGGGCTTGATTGGGGAGGGTCGTCGTTTGGAAGACTGGAGGCGAGGCCTGTGGCTTAGGGGCGTGGCTTAGCAGATAGCCTGCTTTCGGATTGGCTGGGGGGCCCTCGGGGGCGGAGCCGGAATCCTGGACTGCAGACGTCCCGTGGGGCCCGGCAGGTGTGAGCAGCAGCAGGGAAAATGGCAAGGTATGGAGCGTGGCGAGCACAGTGAGGTTCCGCGTGGACCGCAAGGACGACGGCGATATCGTCATCTGCGAGGCGCAGAACCAGGCGCTGCCCTCGGGGCACATCAAGCAGACGCAGTACGTGCTGGACGTGCAGTGTAAGTGCCCGGGGGCAGAGAGCCGGTGGGCGGGACGGT
>NW_005372107.1:517018-522744 GCF_000412655.1 Myotis brandtii
GCGGGAGGGGCCCCAGGCCGGCCGCCGGACCCGGGAGGGCTCCAACCCCGCGTGGTGGCCCTGACAGCCACTCTCCCATCTCACTTCTGCCTGCAGACTCCCCCACGGCCCGGATCCATGCCTCGCAGGCTGTGGTGAGGGAGGGAGACACGCTGGTGCTGACGTGTGCCGTCACGGGGAACCCCAGGTGAGCTCAGGGGCCCGAGACGCCTGAGTAGGGACCCTCTTTTTCCTCGATGCTCCGTGTCTAGATTGCTGAGAAGTCAGGATTGGATGCTGGCGCCTGCGTCCCTTACTCTCACTGTCCTTTACCCTCGTCCAGGCCAAATCAGATCCGCTGGAGCCGCGGGAATGAGTCTTTGCCGGAGCGGGCCGAGGCGTTCGGGGAGACGCTTACGCTGCCTGGCCTGGTATCAGCAGATAATGGCACCTACACTTGCGAGGCGTCGAACAAGCACGGCCACGCGAGGGCGCTCTATGTGCTCGTGGTCTACGGTGAGTGGAGGCTGCTGGGGCTTGGGGGCGGGGCTCAGGGCAGGGGCGTGGCCTCCCGGGGTCCCTGCCTTGTCCTGGGTGGGCGGGGCCTGTGCAAAGTGATTCCAGAGGTCCAACAGCCCACAGAGTTCTTACAGTTCTGAGGCCAGACTATCCGTCTGGGCTCAGTTTTGGCTCTGCAACATCCTATTGCCGGTGACATAGTCTGCTCCTTCGTTTCCTCATGGGTAAAGTGGAAATGAACAATAGCACCTATGTCAGGGTTTATGAAGATTATATGAGCTAAATATATAAAGTGGTTGGAAGGACCCTAGCCGGTTTGGCTCAGTGGATAGAGCGTCAGCCTGCGCACCAAAGGGTCCTGGGTTCAATTCCCGCCAAGGACACGTACTTTGGTTGCAGGCTCCTCCCCCGCCCTGACCCTGGTCAAGGCAGGTGCAGGAGGCAACCAATAGATGATGTTTCTCTGTCTTTCCCTCTCTCTCCCACTCTCTCTAAAAGATCAATGGAAAAATATTATCGGGGGAGGATTAACCAAAAAATATAAAAGTAAATAAAGCGGTTGGAAAGCCCCTAGCAAAAAAAAAAAAAAAATGCTACGTGTTAAACTCTTATGATGGTGCAGCAGGAATTTTGGAAATGTTTGGGCCCTAGGTAGCATTGTAGATACCAGAAGCATTTTGGATAAAATATGGTAAGGGACTTGGACCCAAGGTTCTACGGGGGAAGAAGCATAGTCCCAAGAAAAGGGATGTGTTGTTTCTGATCTCTGGGTGTGGGGTGAGAAAAGGAGGCAGAGCACGTATTAGCAAAATGACTCAGGACCCAGTGGGGCGGTGTATAATCCAGCACGCATTCTTGGAGGTGGTGGAACATCAGGAAAGCGGGAAGCCATGAGAAAGGCCCAGCAGGTGGCAGCAATTTGAGGGGCATGGCACGTTAAGGGGAGCGGTTAGAGGGAGTGGGCGGAATAATTTAACAGGTTGGCAGCGATGGGCTGGGCAGGGACCGTGCTCCGATGACCTGGTCCTGCGCCCTGTTCCTCTGGCAGACCCCGGTGCGGTGGTGGAGGCTCAGACGTCCGTGCCCTACGCCATTGTGGGCGGCATCCTGGCGCTACTGGTGTTTCTGATCATATGTGTGCTGGTGGGCATGGTCTGGTGCTCGGTACGGCAGAAGGGTGAGTGGTTGGGGGGGACGGAGGTCTGAATTCAGCGAGGGTTGCAGTTGGTTGCGGGATTGGTTAAGGGGGTGGGGCGTAGAGACTGAATTTGAGTGAGGGCAGAGCCTAGAACCAGGATTCAAACCCTGTGGGATCTGAGGCCAACATTCCCAAAGGGGCAAGTGTTTTGCCCATGAATAAAAGGGGTGAAACATTGAAGCGGAATTAAATCCGTGGGTTTAAATTAAACGATTTACCTTCCTAATTGCTGGATTCGTTTGGGAACAGAGCAAGGGGATATCACCAAGAGAACAGAGGTGTTTTGCCCATGAATAAAAGGGGTGAAACGTTGAAGCGGAATTAAATCCGTGGGTTTAAACAATTTACCTTCCTAATTGCTGGATTCGCTTGGGAACAGAGCAAGGGGATATCACCAAGAGAACAGATCAGGGTTGATCTTTCCATGAACTTTTGGTATCTTCCTAATTCTGCTTCACCTCTTTCTCTGCCCATTTTGCTATTCCCTGGTCCTGATTCCCTCTGTTCCCTGTGTTCCTTTTCTTCCTCTTCCTTGTCTGATATCTGTCTTGTCTGTCTCCTTCTTCCCGTTTATTTCTGTCCAACTCCTGGGTCACCCCTCAGGCTCCTATCTGACCCACGAGGCCAGTGGTTTGGATGAGCAGGGAGAAGCGAGAGAAGCCTTCCTCAATGGCAGTGACGGACACAAGAGGAAAGAAGAATTCTTCATCTGACCCCGTCTCTACCCCAGGCCTGGGCCTGGGCGAGGGTCCACCCCACTGCCAGCTGCAAAGACATTTACCAGAGTCTGGGATGGTGGGCATCTCTCCCCACCACTAACACCTCAGACGTTTGGGCAGGGATGGGGGTGTCATATGCCTAGGTCTCTTTGAGGGCCAGAAGCAAGGTCCCAGAGGTCTGGGGTCCCCCAGGGGGTAGGGGCCAAAGGTCCAGATCCCCCAAGTCCAGGGAGGGCGGTAGGGATTGGGTTGGGGGAAGATAACAGGGGGAAGGCCAGGGCCCCTAAGCTGCAGAACCAGGTCATGTGGGGAGGGGATCAGATTCTGGGAAGGGTGGGGTGGGCAGGGAAGGGAAACGCAGATTTCTTTGGGGGTCCAAGACCTCATGCCAGCCATTGTAGGAGCTCCATAGAGCTCTGGGCACCTCTTTGCAAAGCCATGTTTGCACGGTGGGGGTAAGGGTGGGGGGGAGGGTGTGGAAACAGGGATTCTGTGTCTTTGTGTCATAACTTTGATGGAGGAGGTGAGGGAGACAGCCCCAGCCCTTTTCTCCAATCCCCCTTCCCCAGGTTCCAGCTTCCCTTCCCTCTACCTTCTCCCCCCACATCTGTCCTATCTATATTTGTCTCTCTGTCCACCCACTCCTGGGGGGGCCTTCCCCAGCTCTCCTCCAGGCCCTCCCCCCCCCAGGGAGGGGGAAAGGAGTTTAGGGAGGGTGTTGGTCTCTATGGTTTTATATATAATATATTAAAAAAATAAAAAATCTGTATGAAAATATCAGATTATGCCCTCCTCCCCCATTCCTGGCTTTTGCCCCCTTTTTCTTGTTAAAAAAACAAAACAAAACACCACAACACAACATTTTGTACGGGGCAGGGAGGGGAATGGGAAGGGGGTGTGGCAGTCCCACTAACCACCATTAAACTGAGGAGAGAACACGTTTGTGGTAGTTGTGTGTCTGTCCTTCTGCCCAAAGCTGCACCCTGTTGGGAGGGGGGAGGGAGAAGAGCCGCTGGTGAGCCATACAGGCCAAAAGAAGGTCTCACCAATGGCACCCTGACCCTCCTGGAGGGGGAAACTCGGCTTTTCCCAGACACTTGTTCACCCAAATAGTCAGTCTTACCTCCTCAGTAACTACTGAGCCGCCCTATCCCCACCCCGTGACCTGGCCCTTCCCTGGCTCAGCCCCGCCCCGACATCAGTCTCCAGGGCAGCTTGCAGTTAGTCACGTCTCACCCTGATCCCGCCTTTCTCAAAACCTTACCCTGTCTCCCTATCGCCTGTAGAGCGAGTCAAAGCTCCTTAACCTGGTATTCCAGGCCCTTCTTTCTCTAAAATTTAAGTGAGTGATTCTAATTTTAGATTAAAAAGTATATTGACCTCTTACTTTGTGTGCCAGGTGCTGCTCAAAGGTCTAGTGGCAAATGTTTGGTGTTCCAGACAGCATAACACAAATCTGAAACATAAGGCCCCAAGAGTGAAAAAGGTGACTCCGTGTTTTACCTTCATGAAGCTTTCACAAGGAAAAAAGAACTTAATTTCAGGTGTCCATTAAGATAAAATGCAGAGGAAGGGGATGTGGAGTACTATTTTATTTTAACTTATTATGGAAATCTTCAGACACAAATAGAACAGGACAAGGAAGTCCACGCATCCTTCACCCCAGCTTCAAAAGCCATCAATTCACAGCCAATCCTGCTTTATCCACAACCCCACTCACTTCTCTAGAGCAAATCTGGAGGTGCTACTTTAGAAAAAAAACAGAACAGGGAACGCCTCTCAGGTTGACTTCCGTGCCAAGATATGAATGGTTAACACCAGCAGCCATTTGAAGATCAGAGGGAAAGCATTTTTAGGCACAGGGAACAACAAGGGCAAGGACCTGAGATGACAAAGACTGGGGTGTTTGATGGGAACTGGAGTTAGTCAGGGTAAAGAGAGAGGTCGGTGAGGTCAGAGGTAAACAGGACCAGGCCATGATAAAGTTTGGATTTTTTCTAAGCACAATGGGATCCCATTGGAGCATTTTAAGCTGGAATTTGAGTCACTTCCAGGAAGCCTGGACTCCTACAATATCTTCAGCATAAAGTCTGAACTCAGCATCACCTATAGGAGCCTTGCCCCTCTCTGATTCTGGGTTCCAGGCATACTATCTGCTTTCACTTCCTCAGTCAAATCATGTATTGCTTTTTTTTTTTCTTCCTCTAGGCCAGTGGTTCTCAACCTTCTGGCCCTTTGAATACAGTTCCTCATGTTGTGACCCAACCATAAAATTATTTTCGTTGCTACTTCATAACTGTAATGTTGCTACTGTTATGAATTGTAATGTAAGTATCTGATATGCAGGATGGTCTTAGGCGACCCCTGTGAAAGGGTCGTTCGACCGTCAAAGGGGTCGCTACCCACAGGTTGAGAACCGTTGCTTTAGGCCTTTACCGTAAACTCTTCCCTCTGCCAGCATGACTCCCATTCCAGTTGGCTATTAATCCTTGGCTTAAAGATCATCACCTTCTGGAATCCTTTTCAGGCTGGGGCAGGCACCTCCTCTAGCCCCCACAGCTTCCTATGCTCCATTCATTCCAAGTCTGACCACTCCAGATTGTGGTTCTGATTATGTGTGGATAATTGATTGGGGCATCAAGACGATAGGGGCCGGGTAATGTCTTGTTCACTGCGGAAACCATAGTGCCTGCTAGCACAGGGCCTGACACATAAAAGAGCAGTAATTATTTATCCAGGTTGGAGCTGGACGATTGTGAGGGTCGGTAAGGATCCTGACCCTTGAGCCGCCTCTCGGGATGCAAACTGATTCCTACTAAACCAAGGCTACCAGCTGCACGCTAGTCCGCAGTCCCTCTGCGCATGCGCCTTGCTCAGGCGCGCCCCCCGCCCCACATATGCTAATCACTGCGCCCCGGAGTACAGCTTTTCCGGGGAATATGCAAATCACCCCATTTGGTGCTTGAGGCCTCCATTGTCCCGCGCTAAGATTATGCAAATGAACAGGCCTCAGGTCCCGAATCCCGGCCGAGCTGGCGTCCCCCTACCCCCGGCTCATCCCATCTACAAAGCGCGTTCCTGCCCCGCACACGCACGCGCGAGCCCTGCAATTTCTCCATCGGCCGGTTGCGGACTGTACCAAGTAAACCCGGACAGCGAGGGGCAAAGCCCGCAACCCCCTGCGCTGGCCTCACGGTGGCCCGACTCGGATAGCCCCTCTTCACACTGTGCGCCAGGAATGGTCCATCTCGGCGCGCAAGCGCCCTAGGCTCTTCACGCCCCTCGCGCTCCTTCCCATCCTACTCGCGGCG
>NW_005372107.1:522766-530253 GCF_000412655.1 Myotis brandtii
AGTGACCGGGATCGAGGTGCGCGGGGCATGCTGGGAAGCGGGCGCTGCGGCACTGCTGCATGATGGGAGTGACGGCTTCAGTCACGGAGGAGCCGGCAGCGGTCTCGGGCGGTGATGGCCTGAGGACAAGACCTGAGCGGCTCCATGCCGCCCTGGCGCAACGTGAAAAAAAGGGACGCCCTGCCCTAAACGTGTGGGAGTCGGCCCGCTAGTCCTTATAGGCCTGGTGCATTCTGGGAAGAATTACCCTAGTTCTTGCGGGGAACCGGTCCCCTTTGTTACACACCCGCCCCCCATGAGCATCTTGGAAACGAGGAGTGAGTGCTTCAACGCTCCTTGCAAGGTGGTCACTGCAGGCCTGAGGCATCCTGGGGGGAGTTGCCGCGGGGCATTATGGGGACTGGTCCTTATTGTGCCGTAAAACGTTTTGCTCTGGCTCCTTCCCCCAGCCTGGTGGGCAGGGGTGCCTATTATGTTCACGCAGGGAATCTTGGGAGTTGATTGCTCTTCTAGACTCAGGACATTGTATGCGGTAGCCTCATTCATGCCCCTCTAAAGTCATGGGGGCCAGTCCAGCCGTCACAGCCATTGAGGAATGGGGCTTGTGCACCACGGAATGCCTCCACCGTCCTCTGAGTGCCCGGGAGGGGGCTTTGTGTGGTGTGGAGGGTAGGTTAGACCGGGGAGCAGTGTCCCCTGGTAACCTCATAGGAAGTTCTGAGTGTTCCTGGGGTAGGACTGCCAGTTGAAATACTTGATTTCAGATAAACAAATGTACGTCCCAAATATTACATGGACCCTCCTATGTATATTAAGTAATTAGTTGTTTATCTGAAATTCAAATTAATTGGGTGTCGTCTGGTTTTTTATGGTTTGTTAATCCTCACCGAGGATATTCCATTGATTTTTAGAGAGGGTGGTCGGGATGGGGGGAGGGAAGACAGATAAAAATCCACGTGAGAGAGACACAGTGATTGGTTGTTCCCCACAGGCGCCCCGACTAGGACTGGGGATCAAACCTCTGCACGGGCGGACCCTAACCACTGAGCACCGGCCAGGGTTCATCTGTGTTTAGTGACTAAGTCTGGTAACCTCCTGACATAAAGTAGAATTCCCAAATTAATTGAAGCCCTACAGGCAATAGGGTATTATGAGAACTGTCCTCTGCAATTGTGAATCTTCTCTGTCCTTAAAGCCCATATCTAGGTGTCTTTAGAAAGCTTTCCTGCCCCAGCCTCCTTTAGACTAATTCTAATCCTCTTCTCTTTAGTCCCCAGCATTAAACTTGGCTTCCAGGCTGCATTGTATACCTACTGCCCAGCACAGGCCTTGGCATATAAGAAGTGCAGCTGATGTTGCCAGCACCTTCACTAACTTGCTCTCCCTGTTAGGAAGTGCAGTGGGAGACAAAGAAGTGGGGGGGGGGGCAGATTGGTGAAGAGGGAGAGAAAGCAGAGAAGGCTTCTTGGTAGAGGCAGAGGTAGAATTTGAGCTGGGAAGAAGTACAGAGGTTCTGTGTTTGAGGTGAGCATTGGAGGGTGAGTAGGAGTTCTCCAGGTTGACAAGGGCGAAGGAGGACATTTTAGACAAGAACAGCAGGATTTACTACGACCCACAGATGTGAGAAGTCCTGGCATTCACAGGGAGAGGGAGAAGTCTGGAATGGCTGAGGTTTATACAGTCGGGAGTGGGAGGAGTAACAGCTACTGTTAATGAGTACTTGACACCTACGAGCAATTTATATGAATGAACCCACTGAATCTTCGAAAAATATTTTCAGCCGAAGGATCATTTTACGAGAGGTAGGATGAGATGGCTTCAAATCCTAGTTCATGTACCTGCCAGTTGGTGTGACCTTGGACTACTTGTTAGTCCTCTCCCAGCCTTCATCTGTACAAAGGAGATGATCTGTTTCAACATGGTTGAGAGGAGTACATGAGTTAAGTCCTAGAAACCGCCCCCCCCCTTTTTTTTTTAATTCGTCACTTGAAGATACTTTTCCATTGACTTTTTAGAGTGGAAGGGAGAGACGGGAGAAACATCAATGTGAGAGACACACCTCGATTGGTTGCCTCCCACATGTGCCCTGACCAGGGCCAGGGATTGAGCCTGCAGCTAAGGTATGTGCCCTTGATCGGAATCAAACCCAGGACCCTCCAGTCCGAAGGCCAACGCTCTGTCTACTGAGCCAGACCACCTAGGGCTGGAAGCCCTTTTTGTATCCAGAAGGAAACAAGCTAGAAAACGTAAGGTCTTTGCTTGAAGCTACAGTTAAAATATGGCAGATTTAGGATTCAAACCTAGATACTATCTTGCCGAGGTGTAAATTGATATAGAACTAGGGCTGATATTCACAGACTAGCACAGACATACCAGTTGTTTAAATATTTAAATACTTCTAGACTGGTTGGTATATCACCACTACACCAGTAATCCATACCCCTACCGCCATATTGAATCCTCCCCCAACCCCAGACTTTCCCACAATCCAGCAACTAACTGATTAATGTCTAGCATAGGACCATGTTCCAATCTCAGTTCTGAATCATGCCCGAGCTAGTATCCACTTTTAAATATTTGGAATGTTATCTTTCCCCACCCCATTGAATAAGAACCACAGACATCTTGGTTGCCCAGATGGGGGAATTAAAGTCTCCACAGGCCCAGGGCCTGCAGCCAAGGCCCAGTGGGCAGTCGGGGACAGAGCTGGGGCCATCTCTGCCTTACCCCCATCACTGAGCACACAGCTAAGCCTGGGGAGGCAGATGCTATGTAAATATTTATTGAGTTACCACAGGCCTTTCCTTTCCCCCTCCAGCATCCCTCTACGGGCTGACATCGTGCATTAGAGAACTTGTGGCCAAGGTGTAGCTGTGGAGAGCTGGCCAGGGAGAGACGCTGCCTAGCTTCTGCTCTGCTCCTGTCTCCTCCTCTGGCCATGACAGAGACTCGTGAGCCAGCTGAAACTGGAGGCTATGCCAGCTTGGAAGAAGACGATGAGGACCTCTCTCCAGGTGAGGTGGCTTCAAAGGTTGTGTTGGCTTGAGTATCATCCTGGTTTGGGATTGAGGCTCTGCTGCGAAATCTTGACGGGGAATGGCTCCTTGTCACGCCAGGTGTTCTCTTCTTACTGGGACTTCGTACCCTGCTAGGGGATCCCTTCCAGCTGGGACTTCTGGGGGCTCTGGACCGGCTGTGATTGCTCTCCTTGCTGGGGGTTCTAGACCGGCTGTGCTCTCTCTTGCTGGAGGTTCCAGCTCTGTGACCACTCTCCTTCCTGGGGGTTCTAGATCGACTGCGGCCCCTCTCCTTTCTGGGGGTTTTAGATTGGGTGTGATGTCTCTCTTTTCTAGGGGTTCTAGTTTGGCTGTGATCTCTTTCTTTGCTGGAACTTCTAGGTCGTCTGTGACCTCTTCCCTTGCTGGAGCTTCTAGATCTGCTGTGATCTCTTTCTTTGCTGGAGTCTCTAGATCGGCTGTGATGTCTCCCTTTTCTGGGGGCTCTAGTTCGGCTGTGATCTCTTTCCTTGCTGGAGCTTCTAGGTCGTCTGTGACCTCTTTCCTTGCTGGAGTTTCTAGATCTGCTGTGATCTCTTTCTTTGCTGGAGCTTCTAGATCGGCTGTAACGTCTCTCTTTTCTGGGGGTTCTAGTTCGGCTGTGACCTCTTTCCTTGCTGGAGTTTCTAGATCTGCTGTGATCTCTTTCCTTACTGGAGCTTCTAGATCGTCTGTGACCTCTGTCCTTGCTGAGGCTTCTAGATCTTCTGCGACCTTTCTCCTTGCTGGAGCTCCTGGATCTTCTGTTCGCTCTCTCCTTGCTGGGGCTTCTAGCCCGGCTGTGACTTCTTTCCCTTCTGAGGGTCCTAAATTGGTATTGACTTTTTCCCTTGCTGGGGCTTCTAGACTGGCTGTGACTTCTTTCCCTTCCGAGGGTCCTAAATTGGTATTGACTTTTTCCCTTGCTGTGGGTTCTAGACTGGCTGTGTCTTCTTGTCTGGCTGGGAGTTTCCTTCCGGTTACGACTTCTTGCCCTACTATGATTTCTCTGCCAGCTCTGACTTCTCACCCTGCTGTGGGTCCTCTTCCGACTGCGACTTCTTGCCCGTCTGGGTGTTCTAGACCGGCTGTGATTTCGGCTCCTGCTAGAGGTGCTAGACTGGCTGCGACTTCGGGTCCTACTGGATACACTATCCTGGTTGTAACTCTTGACCATGCTGAACATTTCATTTGGGTTGTAACTCCGTTCCCTGCTCGGGATGAACATCTGACTATAACTCTTCACCCTCCTGAATGATGATGGAGACGGGCTGTAACCTATCTCCATGAAGGGAGTTCTGGTGGGGCTGTAACTCTTTGCCCTACTGGGGGTTACAGCCAGCCTAGAACTCTTCCCCATGTCCGAGGTCGCTGGTGGGCTATAGCTCTTCTTTTTGCTCCTATTTCTAGGCCGGCTATAACTCTTCCCACTCTGTTTTTGCTGGGAAGTGGTTCTTACCTTGCTGGGCGTGCCTTGTTTGGCACCCTGAGTTCTCATCCTGCTGGGAGAGCTGGCCCTGCTGGGTGACCTCCTGGAGTTGTGTCTTCCCCTTCTGCCAGGAGTTCTGCCCCGGCTGTGTGTGCCCTTCCGGTGGTGTCGTCTGACTCTGCCAGCCTTGTTGGTTTTGCTGGCCTTGGTGTCAGTGCTGGCCTTGCTGGATGTTCTCACCCTGCTGCGAACTCTGGACCTGCTGCTGGGCTGGGTAGAAGGGGCTGTCTTTGTTGTACTTTCCCATTTGGTGGACTTGGAACTGCTGGCGCTCGTGACTGAGTTGGGGGCTGTTGATGGCTTGGTGGGCATTGCCGATGTAGTGGTCTTCAAGGAGGGAGGAGACTTGGGAGACGCTGTGGGCATCGAGGTACCAGTGGATGCCATAGACATGCTAGGCTTTGAGGATCTCGGAGGTGGAGAAGGCATGGTGGGCGCAAAAGGGCTTGTGGTCCTGGAAGTCATAGAGGACATGAAAGCCCTGGACAACCACCTGGTTTTCTTTCACAGAAAGAAACTTCACAACCGCATGAAGTCATAATGGGCATTGAAGATCTTGGAGGGTAGGTGGTGTGAAGTCAGAGGTGGGAGGATAAAGAGGGGTGGGGCCCTATCCCAAGACATTCAGCAAATGTCTCCTAAGGCTGACTGAGGCTCAGAATGTCCTGCCTTCCAGGAGTCTCCAGTCTCCAGATCCAGATAGTTACGCTTAGGTGGTCAGATGGTGTTAGAGGGGTTCAGAGCTCGACACCGACGGCCTGGGGAGTCAGGGAGGACCTCACAGAGGATGTGACGTGTGAGCTGGAACCTTACAGAGGAGCAGGAGTTTGCTGCTAGAAATGGAAAAGGTGGCCCCAGTTGGGAGAACAGAGGCAAAGGCCTGGAGGAGGGAGGGAGATCAGGGCCGTGGGGCCACCCAAGCAATGAACCAGACAAAGGCTCCGTCTTTGGGGGACAAGCAATAAACACACAACCAGATGCTGTATGAAATGAGTTGAGAAGAATAAAGCAGGGGCATAGGGAGTGCTGGGAGGGATTGCTGGTTAGACAGAATGGTCAGGGTGTCACTGAGAGGGTGACGCTGGAGCAGAAATGTGGCAGAAGGGCAGCAGCAAGCCTGAGTCCATCTCCAGAAAGGCTGGCCAGGCCCTGGGGCCCGTGCATGCCTGGGGTGTGGCTGCTCAGTTGTAATAGGATCCCTCTGGGCTGCCAGCGAAAACTGAGGAGGGGGCCAGCATGAACGCAGGGCAAGGCTGTTGCAGTCCTAGGAGATGCTTTGTGCAGGTCCTGCCACTGCACCTACAGAAGCCAGTATTGTCCACACTGCCACCAAAGTGGGGACTCCTCCCTCCTGGACCACGGCTTGTGTGTGTACCCCTCACAACAACTGCTCGTGTCACCCTTTCCTGTGCATGGACTTTACATTTTTTTCCTTTTTTTTTTTTAACCTAAACTTGTTCTAGGCATGTCCTTCATATGCATGAAATCACAGTAATATAGTTATGTGCCATGTACTGACATTCTGGCCAACTGAATACATATACCATGGTGGTTGCATAGATTTTAATGGAGCTGAAAATTTCCTATTGTCTAATGAAATCATAGCCATCTTAATGGCATAGCGCAACACATTACCCGAATACACCTTTGTTCCAGTTGCCTACAGTATTCAGTACAGTAACATGCTATATAGGTGTGTAGCCCAGGAACTATAGGGGAACATAATTTGTCACCCCCAAATACACTTAACCCTTAAACAACACAGGTTTGAGCTTCTCAGGCTCATTCCTAAAGAGGATTGTTCAGTTGACCCCCTTAGCCCAAACCCTGGGCATTCAAGGGTCAACTGTAGGTCTATTTAGCATAAGGATTATTTTCAACTCCGAGGCTACCCCCCCCCCCCCCCCCAAACAGCAGCATGGGAGAAGCTCTGAAAACCAAGTAGAAGTTACCCTTCATAAAAGGCATTTACATTTGTAAGGGTGTCTTCTTCAAGTACCTGGAAGGGGGATGGCCTTATCTCTAGAAACTTGCATCCTTATGGGAAGACTAGGACTTAAATCTGCATAACAACAACCTTACCCTTGTTTACCACTATTTCTGGTAATCTGCCATAGCTGACTCCTCCCACCCCAACATTTTGTCTTCAACTGAGGAAGGTATTTAAGGTGGTGGCTTTAACCATTTTGGTGAGTTACTCAGTTTTCCTGAGTCTTCCATGTATACAGGGGGTATACGGGTTACTAGACTTTTTTTCTCCTGTGAGTCTGTCTTTATTACAGGGATGTCTCAGCCAACAGCCCAGAAGGGCAGAGGGAAATTATTTTTCCTCCCCACAGAGCAATACCCTAGGTGTGTAGTAGGCTAGACGGTCTAGATTTGAGTAAGTGCACTCGGTAATGTTCACACAACAACAAAATTGTCAAATGATGCATCTCTTAGAACATAGCCTTTTCATGAAGCAGCACATGACTATATGTAAAACCACATATATCAAAGTACATATATATTGTCTATTTTAATTTGCTTAAATATCTGTTCAAATGTTTGTCTCCCTAAAATGATCCAGCATAGGCAGTCACCCATATTTAGCTTTCCCTGTTAGAACTGTATGACTAGAGGCCTAACTGCTCTGTTCCTCAGTTTCCCCATTTGTCACTTAGGAATAATAATAGTGCCTCCCTCATAGGGTTGCTGTAAGGATTAGGTGAGTTACTGCATGAGGCTAGGGCTCTTCCAAAAGTGATGGACACTGCCGCTGCTGTTATTCCTACTTTTACTCCTATTTTGTCCCTATTAACCCCCTAAGATACAATTCTTCTTTTTTTAATATATTTTATTGATTTTTTACAGAGAGGAAGGGAGAGGGATAGAGAGTTAGAAACATCCATGAGAGAGAAACATCCATCAGCTGCCTCCTGCACACCCCCTACTGGGGATGTGCCCGCAACCAAGGTACATGC
>NW_005372107.1:531815-536453 GCF_000412655.1 Myotis brandtii
ACCTTAGCTTGCCTGGGGCTTGCGGGCTGGGGGTAGCTCTTGCATTGAGCATCTGCCCCCAGGTGGTCAGTGTGTGCCATAGTGACCGGACATTCCACCATTCGGTCGATTTGCATATTAGGCTTTTATTATATAGGATTAATTTCAGAGAGGAAGGGAGAGAGAGAAACATCAATGATGAAAGAATCATCCATTGACTGCCTCCTGTACTCCCCCTACTGAGGATTGAGCCTGCAACCCAGGTGCCCTGACCAGGAATTAAACTGTGACCTGGTTCATAAGTAGACACTCAACCACTGAGCCACACCTGCCCAGTGGGGGTTGCAATTTTATTTTATTTTTTTAAATATATTTTACTGATTTTTTACAGAGAGGAGGGGAGAGGAATAGAGAGTTAGAAACATCGATGAGACAGAAACATCGATCAGCTGCCTCTTGCACGCCCCCTACTGGGGATGCCCGCAACCAAGATACATGCCCTTGACCGGAATCGAACCTGAGACCCTTGAGTCCGCAGGCCGATGCTCTATCCGCTGAGCCAAACTGGTTAGGGCGGGGGTTGCAATTTTAAATAGTGTAATCTTCCCTGAGGAGGTGACAGACCTGAAGGAGGGAGGGAGAGGAGGAGCCATGCTCATTGGTAGGAAGATCATTCCGGGTAGAAAGAGGCAGGAGTCTGCCAGAATCAGGAAGACCAGAGGCGCTAGAGAAGAAGGAAGGAGGGCAGAGCTGGAGGGGAGCAGGGGACCAACTCCTTACAACTTTGTCCAAACTTTGGCTTTTGCTCTGAGATGGGAAGTACTAATTCACAGAAGCTTGGCACCAAAGCCGCTTTGAAAATAGAAGCCTAATTATAATGATAGGTACGATTTACTGAGCATTTATTGTGTGCCAATCCTGTTCTAAGGCGCTTTACTTGTGTTAACTCAGAAGCTTGGCAACTAAGAATCTTCAAGAATAGAACCTGAATTTCCACAATGACCATCATTAAGTCATCGCTCACACTGGACCAGGCGGCCCTGGGCTAAGCACGAAGGTAGGGACTGTTATTTATTTATTTATTATTATATGTTTTTATTGATTTCAGAGAGGGAGAGAGAGAAACATCAATGATGAGAGATAAACATTGATCAGCTGCCTCCTTCATGCCCTCCCACTGGGGATCGAGCCTGCAACCGGGGCATGTGCCCTTGACCGGAATCGAACCTGGGACCCTTCAGTCCACAGGCCGGCGCTCTATCCACTGAGCCAAACTGGCCAGGGTGGGACTGTTATTTACTTATTCATTCAACAATGACTTATTGAGCACCTATGAGATGCAGGCACTATTTTGGGAGCTGGGAATAGAATGCTGAACTTGATGAACAAAAAGCATTGCATTTCTGGAAGTTATACTGGGAAAGACAGACAGACACTTTAGATATTTAAGCAAAATATAAAATACACTAGAGGCCCAGTGCACGAAAACTTGTGCACTGGGGGGGGGTCCCTCAGCCTGGCCTGATCCCCAGGGGGATCAGACCTAAGCTGGCAGTCAGACATCCGTTTGGCAGCCTGGGAGCCCCTGGGGGATGTCCGACTGACGGCTTAGGCCCACTCCCTGCGGGGAATGGGCAGGCCTAAGCCGCAATCAGACATCCTTAGTGCTGCTGCTGTCAGCCCGGCTTGTGGTTGAGCGGAGCTCCCCCTATGGGAGTGCACTGACCATCAGAGGGCAGCTCCTGTGCGCTGAGCTCTGCTCCCTGGTGGTCAGTGTGCATCATAGCGACCGGTTGTTCCCCAGTTGTTCCACCGTTAGGGTCAATTTACATATTTCCCTTTTATTATATAGGACGTACTGTTAGAAAGTGCTGTGGAGGGAAAGAGGATACGAGGGTTGTGTGTGTGTGAAGCAGTTCCAAGTGGGGTGGTCCAGGAAGGCTGCATGGAGAAGGTGACAGAGCAGAGACCTAGAGGAGGGAAAGGAGTGAGTTTGTGGCTCTCTGCAGGAACAGCAGGTGCAAAGGCCCTGAGGTGAGAGCCTGCTTGGGATGTTTGTGGTAGAGCGCACAGGACCAAGAGGCTGTTAGTGAGGAAGGCAGACCACTATGCTGACTTTGGCTTTCTCTCTGAGTCTGAGTCATCATCATAATCTTTAGAAGCACAGGGTCTGCTATCATGATCATTTTACAGCTGCTACACCTGGGGCACAGAGACATTGAGTTATCCACCAGTAACTAGCAGATCCCAGGCTTGATTCCAGACAACTGGATGCAGGGCACATATTCTTAGCCATGAAGCCACCAGAAATGGAAGTCTGGCTGTCCCCAGCCACCTTTTGACTTGCAGGAGTGTGTTTAGCCTCCACAAAATTATTGAGGTTTTTCAAGCACGTTGGTTACCAACATTTAAAAATGGGCAGCCCAGCTCGTGTGGCTCAGTGGACCCATGATCCAGGAGGTGACTGTTGGATTTGCCAGGATTGCAGCATAAAAGGCATTTACATTTGTAAGGGTGTCTTCTTCAAGTACCTGGAAGGGGGATGGCCTTATCTCTAGAAACTTGCATCCTTATGGGAAGACTAGGACTTAAATCTGCATAACAACAACCTTACCCTTGTTTACCACTATTTCTGGTAATCTGCCATAGCTGACTCCTCCCACCCCAACATTTTGTCTTCAACTGAGGAAGGTATTTAAGGTGGTGGCTTTAACCATTTTGGTGAGTTACTCAGTTTTCCTGAGTCTTCCATGTATACAGGGGGTATACGGGTTACTAGACTTTTTTTCTCCTGTGAGTCTGTCTTTATTACAGGGATGTCTCAGCCAACAGCCCAGAAGGGCAGAGGGAAATTATTTTTCCTCCCCACAGAGCAATACCCTAGGTGTGTAGTAGGCTAGACGGTCTAGATTTGAGTAAGTGCACTCGGTAATGTTCACACAACAACAAAATTGTCAAATGATGCATCTCTTAGAACATAGCCTTTTCATGAAGCAGCACATGACTATATGTAAAACCACATATATCAAAGTACATATATATTGTCTATTTTAATTTGCTTAAATATCTGTTCAAATGTTTGTCTCCCTAAAATGATCCAGCATAGGCAGTCACCCATATTTAGCTTTCCCTGTTAGAACTGTATGACTAGAGGCCTAACTGCTCTGTTCCTCAGTTTCCCCATTTGTCACTTAGGAATAATAATAGTGCCTCCCTCATAGGGTTGCTGTAAGGATTAGGTGAGTTACTGCATGAGGCTAGGGCTCTTCCAAAAGTGATGGACACTGCCGCTGCTGTTATTCCTACTTTTACTCCTATTTTGTCCCTATTAACCCCCTAAGATACAATTCTTCTTTTTTTAATATATTTTATTGATTTTTTACAGAGAGGAAGGGAGAGGGATAGAGAGTTAGAAACATCCATGAGAGAGAAACATCCATCAGCTGCCTCCTGCACACCCTCTGTCTCTCTCCCTCTCTCTTCCTCTCTGAAATCAATAAAAAAAAATTATTTTTTAATGTCTGATTTGCTCTGGCCACTGTGGCTCAGTTGGTAGGAATGTCGTCCTGCCAAGGTCGAGGATTTGATTCCTGGTCAGGGCGCATGTGGGAGGCAACCAATCGATGTTTCTCTCCCTCTCACTTCCCCTCTCTCTAAAAATCAAAATAAAATGTCCTCCAGGCAGATTTCATATAGAAATGGAGGTTTCTGGCTTCTCTTGAAAAACTGTGAGATCTAGATTGCTGAACCCACAATTCCATGGGGCAGTAATCTGATGGAGCTGAGTTGCCGGGAGCCAGTCCATCCTTGCTGCTTGACACAGTCACTGCAGAGAAGAAACGTCTGCACAGCATATGTTTCAAGGGACCTGGCGTATATAGCATACTGTTCTTAATATGTTTGCTCCCCTTCTTGGCGCTATGTGTTTTAACCAAGGTCACCTCTCCGAGAAAGGTTGTTTCCCCCAAAAGTGATGGACACTGCCGCTGCTGTTATTCCTACTTTTACTCCTATTTTGTCCCTATTAACCCCCTAAGATACAATTCTTCTTTTTTTAATATATTTTATTGATTTTTTACAGAGAGGAAGGGAGAGGGATAGAGAGTTAGAAACATCCATGAGAGAGAAACATCCATCAGCTGCCTCCTGCACACCCCCTACTGGGGATGTGCCCGCAACCAAGGTACATGCCCTTGACCGGAATCGAACCTGGGACCCTTAAGTTCGCAGGCCGACGCTCTAGCCACTGAGCCAAACTGGTCAGGGCTAAGATACAATTCTTATAAGACAGTGATTTGATGGACACACAGACACTGAGCACCTACTGTGTGCCAGGCCCTGTTCTTTGCAATGGGCAGCCATCTGTGGGGAAGGGCAGGATTGTGCCCCGGCCACTCTTTCCATCTGTTGTCGAGCCTAACTAAATGGGGCTCAGGGAGGGGACAGCCACGCAGGCACAGCCCTCTTTCCTCTGATGCCACTGTCTTTCCCCACCCGTCCCCCATCAGGCCCTGAGCATTCCTCTAACTCCGAATACACACACTCAGAGCCGGACTCCGAAGAGGAAGAAGATGAGGAGGAGGAGGAAGAGGAGACCACTGACGACCCCGAATATGACCCTGGCTACAAAGTGAAGCAGCGCCTGGGTGGGGGCCGGGG
>NW_005372107.1:541696-543110 GCF_000412655.1 Myotis brandtii
CTTGGCTGGAGAACCTAGACAGAACATGGCAAAAGAACCTGGATAAAACCTGGAGACCCTGACAAGAGAACCTGGCGATCAGAACCTGGCTACAGAACTTGGCTGGAGAACCTAGACAGAACATGGCGGGAGAACCTGGAGAACCTAGAGACAGAACCTGGCTACAGAACTTGGCTGGAGAACCTAGACAGAACATGGCAAAAGAACCTGGATAAAACCTGGAGACCCTGACAAGAGAACCTGGCGATCAGAACCTGGCTACAGAACTTGGCTGGAGAACCTAGACAGAACTTGGCTGGAGATCCTGGAGGGAGAACCTCGCTATGCTGATCAACTGAACGCTGACCCCGTGTCATTCCTTCTTCGCCGACTCCGTCCACACCTTTGGGGACCCCTGGACCTGCTGGGGTTGGACCCCAGCACTGAGTAAGGTCATCTCCTATTAACGTGGGCATTCCCTGCCATGTGCCCAGTGCCCATCACCTGATATCTGGACCCCTCATACATGCTTGCTTCATTGATTTATGTTACCTGCTTGGCCCCAAAGAACATCTGCATTTGATGCCTGTTACAGGATGTTAGACCAAAGCATCTTTCACCTTTTTTTTTTTAAGTTTAGTTTTTAGACGAAGGCAGGGTGCGTGGCGAGGGAGAGGGAGAGCCACCTCGGGCTGGGGAGGGCCAGGGCCCGCCCGCTGGGCGGGAGGAGGAGCAGGACGAGGACGAGGAGGGCACCTACCACTGCACCGAGTGCGAGGATTCCTTTGACAGCCTTGGGGAGCTGCATGGGCACTTCATGCTGCATGCCCGGGGTGAGGTGTAGGCAGAGCCCCTACCCAGAAGCTTGGCAGGAAGGGTGAGGTGGGAGGAGGGGGGCTAAAGAGATTGGGTGGGTGAAATGGTCCTGGGGGATGGAGTACTGCCTATCTGTGTCGTCTTAGCTGTACGTGTGAGGCCAGAATAAAAGGCAAATTCTGTGTGTCGGTCCAGCGTGTGTTTGGTGTTTGTGTGTGTATGTGTGTGTGCGTGTGTGTGTGTTTTTACACTTCAGCATATGAGGCATACGCCTGGGCATCTGTCTGCCCCTCATCCCTCCGGCTCCTTGTTGAGGGAACTTCAGGTTTATTGTTGCCTAGATTAACATTTACTAAACACTATGTGTTCAGTGTGGTGGTTTCCATGTATTTACTCATAGAACCCATGATATACAGGCTCAAACACAACAGAATTTTGTTTCTTGTTCACATAATAGCCCAGGGTGGGTATTTCAGGTTGGCAAGCATCCATCTTCATCTAGTAATTTGGGGACCCAGACTATCTCCTTTTATTTTATTTTTATTTTTTAAAATATATTTTTATTTTTTTTACAGAGAGAAAGGGAGAGGGATAGAGAGTTAGAAACATCGATGAGAAA
>NW_005372107.1:543237-547069 GCF_000412655.1 Myotis brandtii
ATGTGCCCTTGACTGGAATCGAACCCGGGACCCTTCAGTCTGCAGACTGACACTCTATCCACTGAGCCAAACCAGCCAGGGCTTAAAGTCTGTTGTCATCCATTTGGTCATACTTGGGAGCTTGGAAAGGTACATGTTCTTTTACAAGCCCTAGCCGAGCCCAGAAGTGGCCTGTACTTCTTGCATTTACGCCACATGGCCACAGCTCACTGCAAGGGAGTCCGCGAAGGCAGCATAGCCAAGTGCCCAGAAAGCAGAAAACGGTTTGTGGAGGACAGCTCATGTTCTCTGTTACGTCACCTAACAACCTACACAAAGAGGACTTTCATTATAATCATAGTTTCCTGGGTGCCACGTGCTAGCCCAAGAGCTTTATATATGCTGTGTATCTAGGAACTTACAAAAATAGAAACTTAATTATAATCAATTGCCATTTTTCCAGCACTTACAGACATGAGATCATCAGGTCCTTAGAATAACTCTGAGGTAGGGACTGTGATTCATTAATTCATTTCACAAACATCATTTGAGGACCTGTGTGTTAAGCATTGGGAATAAGCAAATGAAATCCTTGTCCTCATGGCTTCTATGGGGGCAGAAAGGGGCCAATGGTGGGGACAGACAGTGAACAAGATGTAGCAGATGGTGGCTGCTGTGGAGAAAAGGCAGAGAAGGGAGTTCTGGAAGGGGGTTGCAGTTTTTTTAAATATGTTTTTACTAGAGGCCCAGTGCACCCATAGTGACCGGACATTCCACCATTCGGTCGATTTGCATATTAGGCTTTTATTATATAGGATTAATTTCAGAGAGGAAGGGAGAGAGAGAAACATCAATGATGAAAGAATCATCCATTGACTGCCTCCTGTACTCCCCCTACTGAGGATTGAGCCTGCAACCCAGGTGCCCTGACCAGGAATTAAACTGTGACCTGGTTCATAAGTAGACACTCAACCACTGAGCCACACCTGCCCAGTGGGGGTTGCAATTTTATTTTATTTTTTTAAATATATTTTACTGATTTTTTACAGAGAGGAGGGGAGAGGAATAGAGAGTTAGAAACATCGATGAGACAGAAACATCGATCAGCTGCCTCTTGCACGCCCCCTACTGGGGATGCCCGCAACCAAGATACATGCCCTTGACCGGAATCGAACCTGAGACCCTTGAGTCCGCAGGCCGATGCTCTATCCGCTGAGCCAAACTGGTTAGGGCGGGGGTTGCAATTTTAAATAGTGTAATCTTCCCTGAGGAGGTGACAGACCTGAAGGAGGGAGGGAGAGGAGGAGCCATGCTCATTGGTAGGAAGATCATTCCGGGTAGAAAGAGGCAGGAGTCTGCCAGAATCAGGAAGACCAGAGGCGCTAGAGAAGAAGGAAGGAGGGCAGAGCTGGAGGGGAGCAGGGGACCAACTCCTTACAACTTTGTCCAAACTTTGGCTTTTGCTCTGAGATGGGAAGTACTAATTCACAGAAGCTTGGCACCAAAGCCGCTTTGAAAATAGAAGCCTAATTATAATGATAGGTACGATTTACTGAGCATTTATTGTGTGCCAATCCTGTTCTAAGGCGCTTTACTTGTGTTAACTCAGAAGCTTGGCAACTAAGAATCTTCAAGAATAGAACCTGAATTTCCACAATGACCATCATTAAGTCATCGCTCACACTGGACCAGGCGGCCCTGGGCTAAGCACGAAGGTAGGGACTGTTATTTATTTATTTATTATTATATGTTTTTATTGATTTCAGAGAGGGAGAGAGAGAAACATCAATGATGAGAGATAAACATTGATCAGCTGCCTCCTTCATGCCCTCCCACTGGGGATCGAGCCTGCAACCGGGGCATGTGCCCTTGACCGGAATCGAACCTGGGACCCTTCAGTCCACAGGCCGGCGCTCTATCCACTGAGCCAAACTGGCCAGGGTGGGACTGTTATTTACTTATTCATTCAACAATGACTTATTGAGCACCTATGAGATGCAGGCACTATTTTGGGAGCTGGGAATAGAATGCTGAACTTGATGAACAAAAAGCATTGCATTTCTGGAAGTTATACTGGGAAAGACAGACAGACACTTTAGATATTTAAGCAAAATATAAAATACACTAGAGGCCCAGTGCACGAAAACTTGTGCACTGGGGGGGGGTCCCTCAGCCTGGCCTGATCCCCAGGGGGATCAGACCTAAGCTGGCAGTCAGACATCCGTTTGGCAGCCTGGGAGCCCCTGGGGGATGTCCGACTGACGGCTTAGGCCCACTCCCTGCGGGGAATGGGCAGGCCTAAGCCGCAATCAGACATCCTTAGTGCTGCTGCTGTCAGCCCGGCTTGTGGTTGAGCGGAGCTCCCCCTATGGGAGTGCACTGACCATCAGAGGGCAGCTCCTGCGCTGAGCTGTCTGCTCCCTGGTGGTCAGTGTGCATCATAGCGACCGGTTGTTCCCCAGTTGTTCCACCGTTAGGGTCAGTTTACATATTTCCCTTTTATTATATAGGACGTACTGTTAGAAAGTGCTGTGGAGGGAAAGAGGATACGAGGGTTGTGTGTGTGTGAAGCAGTTCCAAGTGGGGTGGTCCAGGAAGGCTGCATGGAGAAGGTGACAGAGCAGAGACCTAGAGGAGGGAAAGGAGTGAGTTTGTGGCTCTCTGCAGGAACAGCAGGTGCAAAGGCCCTGAGGTGAGAGCCTGCTTGGCTGCTTGGGGGTAGAGCGCACAGGACCAAGAGGCTGTTAGTGAGGAAGGCAGACCACTATGCTGACTTTGGCTTTCTCTCTGAGTCTGAGTCATCATCATAATCTTTAGAAGCACAGGGTCTGCTATCATGATCATTTTACAGCTGCTACACCTGGGGCACAGAGACATTGAGTTATCCACCAGTAACTAGCAGATCCCAGGCTTGATTCCAGACAACTGGATGCAGGGCACATATTCTTAGCCATGAAGCCACCAGAAATGGAAGTCTGGCTGTCCCCAGCCACCTTTTGACTTGCAGGAGTGTGTTTAGCCTCCACAAAATTATTGAGGTTTTTCAAGCACGTTGGTTACCAACATTTAAAAATGGGCAGCCCAGCTCGTGTGGCTCAGTGGACCCATGATCCAGGAGGTGACTGTTGGATTTGCCAGGATTGCAGGCTTAATCCCCAGTAGGGGGCATGCAGGAGGCAGCCAATCAGTGACTCTCTTATTATTGATGTTTCTGTCTCTCTCCCTCTCTCTTCCTCTCTGAAATCAATAAAAAAAAATTATTTTTTAATGTCTGATTTGCTCTGGCCACTGTGGCTCAGTTGGTAGGAATGTCGTCCTGCCAAGGTCGAGGATTTGATTCCTGGTCAGGGCGCATGTGGGAGGCAACCAATCGATGTTTCTCTCCCTCTCACTTCCCCTCTCTCTAAAAATCAAAATAAAATGTCCTCCAGGCAGATTTCATATAGAAATGGAGGTTTCTGGCTTCTCTTGAAAAACTGTGAGATCTAGATTGCTGAACCCACAATTCCATGGGGCAGTAATCTGATGGAGCTGAGTTGCCGGGAGCCAGTCCATCCTTGCTGCTTGACACAGTCACTGCAGAGAAGAAACGTCTGCACAGCATATGTTTCAAGGGACCTGGCGTATATAGCATACTGTTCTTAATATGTTTGCTCCCCTTCTTGGCGCTATGTGTTTTAACCAAGGTCACCTCTCCGAGAAAGGTTGTTTCCCTAGGTAGGGATTTTTCCCTGAAGTTAGGGAGGGAATAAAATCCCTTAACTAAGTGCCAGGCGGGTAGTTAATCACTTTAACTAAGAACAATCATGCTTAAGTTACATAATCTTTACTCCCTGGAATGGAGATAAGAAAC
>NW_005372107.1:547289-558587 GCF_000412655.1 Myotis brandtii
GACAGAACCTGGCTACAGAACTTGGCTGGAGAACCTGGAGAACCTAGAGACAGAACCTGGCTACAGAACTTGGCTGGAGAACCTGGAGAACCTAGAGACAGAACCTGGCTACAGAACTTGGCTGGAGAACCTGGAGAACCTAGAGACAGAACCTGGCTACAGAACTTGGCTGGAGAACCTGGAGAACCTAGAGACAGAACCTGGCTACAGAACTTGGCTGGAGAACCTGGAGAACCTAGAGACAGAACCTGGCTACAGAACTTGGCTGGAGAACCTGGAGAACCTAGAGACAGAACCTGGCTACAGAACTTGGCTGGAGAACCTGGAGAACCTAGAGACAGAACCTGGCTACAGAACTTGGCTGGAGAACCTGGAGAACCTAGAGACAGAACCTGGCTACAGAACTTGGCTGGAGAACCTGGAGAACCTAGAGACAGAACCTGGCTACAGAACTTGGCTGGAGAACCTGGAGAACCTAGAGACAGAACCTGGCTACAGAACTTGGCTGGAGAACCTGGAGAACCTAGAGACAGAACCTGGCTACAGAACTTGGCTGGAGAACCTGGAGAACCTAGAGACAGAACCTGGCTACAGAACTTGGCTGGAGAACCTGGAGAACCTAGAGACAGAACCTGGCTACAGAACTTGGCTGGAGAACCTGGAGAACCTAGAGACAGAACCTGGCTACAGAACTTGGCTGGAGAACCTGGAGAACCTAGAGACAGAACCTGGCTACAGAACTTGGCTGGAGAACCTGGAGAACCTAGAGACAGAACCTGGCTACAGAACTTGGCTGGAGAACCTGGAGAACCTAGAGACAGAACCTGGCTACAGAACTTGGCTGGAGAACCTGGAGAACCTAGAGACAGAACCTGGCTACAGAACTTGGCTGGAGAACCTAGACAGAACATGGCTACAGAACCTGGCGACTGAACCTGGCAAGAGAACCTAGACAGAACTTGGCTGGAGATCCTGGAGGGAGAACCTCGCTATGCTGATCAACTGAACGCTGACCCCGTGTCATTCCTTCTTCGCCGACTCCGTCCACACCTTTGGGGACCCCTGGACCTGCTGGGGTTGGACCCCAGCACTGAGTAAGGTCATCTCCTATTAACGTGGGCATTCCCTGCCATGTGCCCAGTGCCCATCACCTGATATCTGGACCCCTCATACATGCTTGCTTCATTGATTTATGTTACCTGCTTGGCCCCAAAGAACATCTGCATTTGATGCCTGTTACAGGATGTTAGACCAAAGCATCTTTCACCTTTTTTTTTTTAAGTTTAGTTTTTAGAGAGAGGAGGGGAGGGAGAGACAGAGACATCAATGTGAGAAACATTGGTTGGTTACCTCTCCCACGTGCCCCAACTGGGGATCTAACCTGTAACCTGGGTATGTGCCCTGCCCGAATCAAACCTGCTACCTTTGGTGTACAGAACAATGCTCCAACCGACTGAACCACACTGGCCAGGGCGACCAAAACATCTTTCAAAACTCATACTTTTCATACTACAAGCTCCAAATCTCAGAACCTGACATTTATCCACTGAAACTTTCATATCTACTATAGCTTAACATTATTGAATCTCAGAATCATCAAAGCTGAAATGCACAGCTCATTAAAACAACATGGATGGTTTTTTATTTCCTGGGACAGCCATGTGTAAGCCCTCCTCTGCCCTGAGACGGGGCTTGCTTTCTAAGCATAGATGTAGAGAATTACCCATTTGTCAGCAAAAATTCCTAAGAATCAGGAGAGCCTGGGAATCAAGAGACCCAGTCTGCTGCCAGTGGGCTCATTCTGTTCCTAGGGGCCCAGCCAGAGTGTGAAACCAAGCTAGAAATTCCAAAGAGGATTTAATACAGGGAATTGGTCACACAGGTGTTACAAGGCTGGAAGTGAAAACGTGAAAAAGTGAGATAACCCAGAAATGTGTTTGCAGGAAGCTCCCACCTCTGGGACTGGGATACAGAAAGAGCAGTGAGATGACCAGAACCCAATAGGTGCTTGAAGGGCAGGCCACATGCGCTGGTGCAGGGACCACTGACAGGTGCCATGTGCTGGTGCTTAAACCTCAAGAGGGGCACAGCGCCTTGTGTGCGTATAGACAGGTACTGGAGCCTGACTGCTGCTGGAGGGGTTCCAGCAAGAGTCCAAAGCAAGTCCTTTCCCCTTCTTCCTACCTTCCTTCTGCCCATCTCTCTCATGGCAGAACTTAAGGAAGCCAGCTCTCTAAGGCAGGCTGCAGGCCAAGAGACACTAGGCAAACACATTGTCAAGTATTTTTTAATTCTCTTGGGTAAGCACTGTCCTAAGTGTAGGGATGAAGCAATTGCCCTCAGGAGCTTGGATTCCAATACAAGGACACAGATAATGAAATAAACAAGTGTGATAATTTCAGGTGTTGAAAAGCGGTGGGAAGAAATTAAAGTAAGGGTTGGAAGTGCTACTTTAGCCAGTCAGGTCAAGGAAGACCTCTCTGAGGAGGTGGCACATGTTGAAACCAGAATAACAAGGAGGTAGCTTTGCAAAGTTCTGGGTAAGAGCACTTCAGGCAGAGGGAACAGCGAGTGCAAAGGCCCTGAGGCAGAAGCCAAGCTGGCTTGTGTGGCTGGAGAGAGGTGAAGAGGAAAGAGTGATGGAGCTGAGATTGCTTAGTGGGCTGGGACTCAGTTATTGTTGGGTTCTGTGGGCCTGGGGAAGGTCTTTGCAAGTATTTATGGGATGCCTTTGGAGGGTTTTAAATGAGAAGTGGCATAAGCTGATTAACATGCACAGGAGTGGTCTGTAATAGAGACTGGAAGGGGGGAGTCATAGCAAGGGGATCCGTTAAGAGAGTAGGGCTGGGGGAAAGTAATCAGATTCTTCAGGAATTTAGAAGTAGAGTGCAGGGTTTACTAATACAATGGCAGTTATGGTGGAGGTAGGGGACTGCAGGGGACCCACTTTAAGTTTGCAACTCCCATTTGTCGTCCAGGTGGCTGTATCTCATGGAGAGAAGTCTGGGGTTTGGGCTGAAGATAGATTTGGGAGTCACCAGTGACACTATATAAAGTCTTAGGAACCTATGACATCTGGAGAGTATAGAGAGAACAGAAGCCAAGGGTATACTTGGGCAGGCAGCTGTCTCAGGAGAGCATGTGGGATTAAATCCTTAGGTTTGTCAGGGGTGTGTGTAGGGCTGCTGGAGAGGGGTGGGGGGTATGAAACACCTGGGTCAGAAACTTCTGGGCTCTTACCATATGCCAGAGGAAATGTTTGGCCTTGTTAAAGTTGATATCTTAGAAAACATTGATGGCCAAATGACTACAAACCAGTTTCTCCATAAGTCACTCCAAAAAAGAGATACAGGCTAGCTAGCCCTGCCCCAAATCCTACACACACAAACATCCCTGTTACAGGTAGTATTTCCCAGGGCGGAAACCCTGCATCCAGGCACAGAGCAGGTTGTATGTCTATTAGAGAAGGGGTTGGTAGACTTTTACTGTAATGGACTATATGGTAACTATTTTAGGCTTTATAATCTCTGTTGCAGCTCCTCGAATCTGCTGTCCTATGTGAAAACAACCATACACAATAGGTAAATGAACAAGCATGACTGTGTTCCAATAAAACTTTATTTGCAAAATCAGGAGGTAAGCTGGATTTGGCCATAGTTTGCAGACACCTGCCTTAGGCTAAACATTTTGCTGCATGTGACAAGAGACCCAAGCTAATGGCAGCTTAAGCAAGATAGAGGCTTATTTCTCTCTTATATAACAGTAGGGAAGTGGGTGTTCTCCGGCTGATACGATGGCACTGCTGCATGAAGTTGCTCTGCCATCCCACCTGTTGCTCTCATGGTCCAAAATGACTGGATACTATGTCCACATTCCAGGCAGAAGGTGGAAGAAAGGCATGTCCCTTTCTGAAGCTTGAGGACTCTACCCAGGAATTTAGCCAGAACTTAGTCACATGGCCACAGCTAGCTGCAAGAGAACCTGGGAAATGTGGTCTTTGTAGCCATCATGTGCCTAGCTAAAAATTGGGAGACAGCTATCAGTCACTACCACATCCATCCCACCTGTGGGCTTTAAAAACATCCCTCAATTTAAATGAATCTATGATTATTGTATACAGGGCATCAACCATTGTGTCTAGGGGCAGGGCAGGTAATGCAAGGAGTTAAATTGGCCACTCAGCTGAGGATGGGCTTTTCAAGAGCTGAAAATAGGATCTTAATGGGAAATCTCCCAATGTTGGCCAAATACAACAGGAAGCAGAAGGTATCTCTGTTTGATTCCAAACCAGTTTCCTCATAGGGCTATGGCCTGAGATCCCCCTCCTCATGCCCTTCTTATGTACTCTGGGGATTTCTGCTGAAAAACCAGAGTTCCTTGTTTAGCTATCTTAATGTAGAGCTTTTCTGTTTTTAGATATTATTTCTGTTAGTTTATTCATGTCACCTAACATATACAAAATATCCCATGACCAAAATGGTGCATAAAATAAATTATCTGGGATGGGAGGACAAAGCCACCCAATGCCATGGCCCCTCGAGTGGGAAAGGCTGGGAGAGGGTGGGGAGAAGACAGTTTTGAACTGCACCCCTACATTACTCAGTACAGCTCCTAACTTTGCTGCCCATCCCCAAAGGCTGGAGCTGCTCCATGTCTGGGACCCATCTGGTGGCTTCACAGGCCAGCAACACTCACCTTCCCGGCGCCCAGTCAGGCACAAAGCCAGGGCAATTTGCTCCTACAGCCCATGGCATCCATCTGGGAAGAATTAAAGGTGATTACACAACCTACAGCTGCTTGTGATTTCAAACTACTTAAGTGGGAATGAGGGAGATAAAAATAATTTTCCCTCTTACATATATTTTTTAACAAAAGATCTCACGATTGTCTGATTTCACCGAAGGCCTTTCTGTCCTCCAAGGACTGAAGCTCTAAAGAGCATATTCTGGGTTCTATTTATCAGGAGCCTTTCCAGCAAATTCCTCCAAGGGCCCATTCCATTATTAAAGGTAGGTCCCACCAGCCACAGAGCCCCCTTTGCCCTGGGGAGGGCTGAAGCTGCACCCAAAGGTCCCCACGGGCATGCCAGATGTAGTGTTGATGCAGCCCAGCTTCCTGGGCAAAGTCCTGCCCACATTCAGTGCAGGCAAAGGGGCCAGGAGGGAAGCGAGCTTCATGCACCTGGCGGTGCCACCTCAGAGAAGCGGCCTGCCCAAGGGTCTTGCCACAATCAGGGCAGGGGAAGGTGGTCTGGGCAGTGGTGGGTGCAACCGTCAGGGAGGGTCTGGTAGCAGGACTGTGGCTGCGCTGGTGGGCGATCAGGGCCTTGGAGGAGAGGAAGGAGCGGGCCCAGGTGAAGCAGATGAAGAGCGCCCCCTGCAGCTTCTGGGCCACGAAGTCGGCTGGGTGCTCCCGCTTCATGTGGCGCTGCTGGAACTTGGAATTGGCAAAGGTGATGATGAGGCAGCGGGTGCACTGCAGGGCCCCCAGATGGCCTGAGGGACGTGGGGAGAGGGCGGGGGAGGCCAGCAAGAGTCTCCAGGACTTCTCCCACGCCCCAGCATCATGCCAACAATGAACATTCAGTGCTTACTATGTGCCAGGGCTGGACAGCAGTCCAGGCAAATTATTATTGGACCTGTTTTGTGGATAAGCAGACTGAGGCTCAGAAAAGTTAGGTAACTTGCCCACAGTCATGAGGTTAGGAAATGAAATGGAGTTAGGACTGGAACCCAGGGAGGCTGTCCTTCCAATACAGCTGTGTGATCAGAGCACAGCCTCTGGAGATGGGCTGGTTCTACCATTTCCCAGGCAGGTACAATAGTTTCCTCATCTGGAAAATGGGGTCATACCCCCGTCAGTATTTACCTGATAGGGCTGTTGTAAGCAATACATGAAGGAATTTACACAAAGTGCTTAGAACTCTCTACACAGTGGTTTGTAATTATTACTGTTAGGAGAAAAGCAGCCCCGCAGCCAGGAGCTGGCCTGGCACTATGATAGGCTTTGGCATTGTCCTGTTGAACATAAACTATTTTACGGAAAATCATCAGACAAGGCCACACTGACTGAATCAAGCCAACAATGGGAGGGCGGCCACAGAGTCTGTGAAGCTGCCCCAGGAACCGGAGCTGTCATATCCCCTCCTTTTCCACTTCCCGTTGCAACCAATAAAGGCATTTGTCCCGTTTTAGGTGGGGAAAAAAGACAAGATCATGCCATAATTGCATCTGAACACAGAAAAAACATTAATATTGTCCAAGCCACAAAAATGACCAAATACCTCGTCCGGGGTAATATGAGTGGTGACTGCTGGTTTACCAGTCACAGCTTGTGCCCTGCTTGTTCCTCTGCCTTCTAGGTAAGATTTCTTAAGATAGCCAACCAGAGTTGCCCTGATTCCTGGCACCATCCAATCCAGAGCAAAAACCTCCCCAAAATCACCCACCACAAACTCCAATCCTATAAGCAGTTGGTGCCCCCGCAGTGTGTGTGCTTCCTCAGTGCAGTGAGCAATAAACCAACTTGTGGACTACAGGTGTGTTCCTGGGGGTCTTGGGCTGGAGGGCATTGACTCTGGCTGTCACCGTTACAAATACTTAACCTCTCTTTGCCTCAGTTCCCTCAACTGAAAGTGATAACGAATTTCATAGGCTCTGTGAGGACTGGATGGGATAACGGGCGCTAATGGCCTAACACAGTGGTCGGCAAACTGCGGCTCGAGAGCCACATGCGGCTCTTTGGCCCCTTGAGCGTGGCTCTTCCACAAAATACCACGTGCGGGCGCGCATGTACAGTGCGATCGAAACTTCGTGGCCCATGCACAGAAGTCGGTTTTCGGCCTGGGCGAGTCTGTTTTGAAGAAGTACTGTTGATATTTGGCTCTGTTGACTAATGAGTTTGCCGACCACTGGCCTAACACACAGTAGGCATTCAGCAGGAGCTGTTGCTATTATGTCAAACTGGCTACTTTCATTACCCTCAAGTTTTCATCTTTTCTGCTGCTAACCTACATAACACCCCTTTGTGGTGAGCAGAGGTGAGTAATGGCAGACTTTTTTCACAGATGGGGAGACCACGTCCCAAGTGGCACTGCAAGTCTGCCCAGAGTTGGAACTGGAGCCTGGGGTTCCTCTCCGTCTCTGTTGTATCCCAGCCACATCTCCCATCTCAAGCCTCTCTGGATGCCACTGTGTCCCTCTGAACTGCATCCCATTCATACTTGTGTGGACAGAGCAGGGTGGGTACATCTGAGCGTAATAAGGACAAGGTTGGGGAGTGGCAGTTCCTGGTAGGGCTAGCTCCCCAACAGGCAAGTCCCTACAGCGCCTTGGCCATTGAAATGCCATAGAAATCCTTTTAGCATCAGTTCCTGCACCCCACCCTCTGGCCAGCGGTACTCACGGATGTCGCCTTCTGCACTGCGGGGACTCCTCTTTTGCCGAATCCAGCTGCTCCATGGTCTCTTCGGGAAGCGGGTCCTCCATGGTGACTAGGACCCCTCTGGTCAAGAGAGGAGCACGCATGACAGAACAGGAAATCAAAAGACGCGGCTCATCTGTCACCAGCCTGAGAGCCCACTAATCCTATGACCTTGCCAGCCTTTGACCCCGTGAGATACCATCTCCTTGAACTCTAACCTGATGGAGCTCTCACTAGAGAAACGTCAACACCCCCCCCCCCCCCCCGCAAAGATTCGACTCCTGGGTTTGTGACTCCCCTTAGAGCCATCCCACCTGTGTGAGACCCAAGACCGACAGCAACTAGCTCCGTAAACTCAGGGCGCGGAACCCTTGATCTGACACCATCCTTGTCCCCGTCTCTCCCACATTCCTGAGGCAGGTGGTGGTGCCCACGCTTTAGCCCGCTTCTTCCCGGTAGACAGCCTTCTCCGACATCCTGACACTCTTGTTCCACCCCGAGCCCCCGCCTCCGCGCGCTTCAGCTGGGGGTCCCGCAGCCTCGAGCACCGCCCTCGGCGCGCCCCTCCCCACGTGGGCAGCCCCCGCCTCTGCTTTGCTCCAAGCAGCAGAAAGGCTGCCTTTCGTTGCGCCTGTCAGTGGCTCGTCACAGCGCCGCCCCCCGCAGGGAAGCCGGGTGGGGCCGGCCGAGTCTCTGGGTCCCCGTGATTTCCACGTTCTTTCGCCTGATGAGTCTGTCGAGGCCGAGATCCTGGATTGCCATCCGGCAGTGATGCAGTCGTGCCACTCGGTCCTGAAAATAGCAGAAAGGGTCCTTCCCTGCACCCGGGTGCGGCCTGATGACGCTGTGAGCCACCCGAGCCGCACGGACCTAAGTCACTGCGCAGGTGTGGCCGGCGCTCCTGGCGCCGCGGAGGGCTGTATCCCAGAGATCACACTTCCATGGCACCGCCTCCTACAAGGAGTGACGTCAGGTCAGAGCTCCCCGAACACGTCCGGAGGTCCCCAAACCCCGGCGCTCCAGCCGCCTCAGGCCCGGGCCGTCCAACTTCTCAGCGACGGACCGGCCACCGGCGACAGCGCGACCATACCCTCCGGCTGTTTGCTCGGTTGGTGATTGGGAAGGGAGGGATGAGGGATTAACAATAAACGTGTCCCTGCGGGAGGAGGAGGGCTGGAGGCCGGATTTCTGAGTTTTTGAAATAGAAAGGGAAACGCATCCATCAAGAGGACCAGAGAGGACTCCGGGTCCCTGGGGAGTAGGGTCTCGGCGCTGGATTTCTGGGTCCCTGGGCGTGATCCCCGAGAATGGAAGAAGGGACAGGGTGGAGGACTGAAGTCTAGGGCCAGAGTGGGATTACAGCCAAGAACACGGCCGGGTGCCCCCTGACCCCCGGCTTCCCCGTCGCTTGCTTTCCAGCTATGCCTCTACCGCGGGGTGACGTCACCGCCCTGTTCCTGGGGCCCCCGGGCGCGGGGAAGTCGGCGCTGGTTGCCGCGCTGTGCAACAAGGACGTGGAGGTGGTGGAGATCCCCGACGGGCGGCCAGACCCCGCACTCCCCAGCCTGCGAGCTGCGGGCCCAGGCCTCTTCCTGGGTGAGCTGAGTTGCCCACCCGCTGCGCCCGGGCCCTGGGCAGCGGAGGCGAACGTGTTGGTCTTGGTGCTGCCCAGCCCGGAGGGGAACGACGAGCCCTTGGCCCCAGCGCTGGGGGAGGCAGCGCGGGCCGCACTGGCCCGAGGAACCCCGCTGCTGGCTGTGCGGAACCTCCGACCCGGGGATCCACAGAATGAAGCCCAGGCCCGCGATCAGACAGCGGCCCTCCTGGACAGCGCTGGGTTGGGAGCTGTGCCTGTCTATGTGCTGCAGGCGGACTGCGACGGCTGCGAGGAGCTGGAGCGCCTGCGGGCGGCGCTGCGGAGCCAGGCGGAGGCACTGCAGAGGTGAGTCCGGCGTTTCGGGGTGGGTTGGGGAGGCCTGGTCTTTTAATACAGACCTCACCCCAGAGGTGCTCTTTAAGTCTTCCAGACCCTGCCCTCAGCGAGTTTGCAGCAAGCCTTAACGCAAAACTGCTCCCAAATCCAAGAATCCAGGCCCCGTCCCTCAGCGATGCTCCAATCCAGCAAGCGGCTCTGCTTGACCCTCTTTTGTTAGATAGGCCCCGCCCTAGCCGGGGGCCAGCAAGAGCTCAGGACCTGTCATCCAGGTCCCGCCTGCTGAGTGCTCTGAGGTCACAAGCCCCTCTCCCTAATAGGAATTCTAGAAGAGGCCGGGACCTATCCCCCAAATACTGCCCCCATGCAAAAGTGTGAAGAAGGGCTCACTCTTCCACACAAGCTAGTGATCCTCACAAAGATTTTACCTGAAGGCTTGCAGTCTCAAATCTTCCTCATCCTCCCCATCTTCATCGTTCTCAAGTGACCCCAGTTGCCCTAAAGCCACACCCTCAGGGAGCTTCATTATTTCTGGGTACCCTCCCCCATTGCCATTCTTTAATCTCCTCTCATTTTTGTGCCCACTTGCTGGCTGCCCTCCTGAATTTTCTCCGCCAGCTGCCTCTGGCTTAGGGAGGGGCGGCCTCTCCTCCAGTCCCACTGCTCCTCTATTTTCCTTAGCCACGTCCCCCTGGTAAGAACTAGTAGGTGAGATTTCTCCCTGGTCTTTCCTCCTGTCCTTACACCCAGTGTCAGGAAAGAGCCCTCTTGGTGACCTTGCCCATTTCGAATAGTGAATAGAGCTACACTTTCATTTAGTCCACAATACAGTGCTCATTCTGTCTTTGCTCCAAGCCCTGCCTGCCCAGTGTTTTGCCCCACCCAGCACAGCCTTTTCTTACCCTTGCAGGTCCCTAGGAAAAGCCTCACCCCAAAGACTCTATGCTGGGGAAGACTTAGCTGGGTCTGGTTTTCGGAAACCTAAGCTTATTCAAGCCACCCCATCCCTGCTTTAAACCTCTCCCTTTTCATCTTAGCCCTGGTTTCTATTTGCTGAGACATCAACTGGCCCCCTCCCTCGCCTCCTCACTCAAGGTTATTCAGAAAGTTCCACATTTGTCATCATAGCCCAGTCCTGTCCCCTAGCCCAGCCCTCTTCTGCCTTTGATCCTATCCCTTCCTGTCCCCACAGGCTCCTGCCACCGGCTCAGGATGGCTTCGAGGTGCTGGGAGCAGCTGAGCTAGAGGCTGTACGAGAGGCCTTCGAAAAGGGTGGCCTGGAGGCGGCGCTCTCCTGGGTTCGTGCTGGCCTGGAGCGACTGGGTAGCGCCCGGCTGGACCTGGCCATAGCCGGCACTGCTGACACGGGCTTTGTGCTGGACATGCTGCTTGGGCTGGACACCGGGGACCCAGGTGCTGTGCCTGCTTCGGCGCCCACTGGGCCCACACCCTACCCGGCCCCGGAGCGCCCCAATGTGGTGCTCTGGACCATCCCTCTGGGCTCCGCGACTACTGCTGCCGCCCCCCACCCAACCCACTACGACGCCCTCATCCTGGTCACCCCTGGAGCCCCCACTGAGGAGGATTGGGCCCAAGTCCGGCCCTTGGTGCTACCGGATGCCCCGTTGGTCTGTGTGCGAATAGACGGTGAGGGCGAGGATCCAGAGCCTCTGGAAGAAGAGGAAAAAGCAGAGAAGCCCAGCAGGGAGAGCTTAGAGGACGCAGAAGGAGGGGGGTTGGAGGAGGCACGCAGCGAGGGACGGGACAAACGTGGCGCTGGGTCGCAGCAGGCTGGCGTCAACGCGAAGCAATCGGGCAGGGGGGACTCTGAGCGCGCGGCTGCCTGGAGCCCTGAGGACGAGACGTGGGAGGTGCTGGAGGAGGCGCTGCCGCCAGTGTTCCCCTTGCAGAGGGGCGGACTCCCTGGGCTCTGGGTGTGGCTG
>NW_005372107.1:559022-561586 GCF_000412655.1 Myotis brandtii
GGACGAGATGCTGGCTGATGCGGAGGCCGTGCTGGCACCCCATGCGCCTGCTCAGTGAGAGGTGGGATGAAGGCCAGGGCCACCGGGGTGCTCCGCCAGGGGCTGAGGACTCCAAGTCCGGTTTAGAGGGAGGGGTTTAGGGGTCCGGACTCTGGCCTGGGATGTCTGGGCCTCAGATAACAGAGCAAGTGTGCCGCCAATCCGAATCCTGGATGCTTGAGGGGGTTGAGCCTGGCTATTGGTTGGGATGTGTGACTTCTAGTCACCCGGATTCCTAGGTCTTGGAGGGGAATAGAATCTGGGAGTCAGGACTCCTGATTTCTCTGGGGATCATGGGGCAGGACCCCTAGCCGTGTGTCCTGAAGGGAGTTGAGCAGTTGGACTCTAGAAGGGAGTAGAAAGTGGATGTCTTAGACATCTAGTCCTCCAGGGGTAGGTGGTGTGGAAGCCCTGATTCCTGGTGAGGGACTTGTCTGTGGTAATGGGGGTTCCAGAATGGAGGAAGGGATCTGGGTACTCCAGGGAGCTGAAACTCTTGGACTTCTAAGGCACAAAGGGATATGGGGTGTCGGCTTTCTAGGGGGAACGATGTAGTGGGCTGTGAGCCTTCATGGGGGGAAGGGCAGGCCGGGGGCTCAGACTCCTGGCTCCCAGGAGGGCTTTGGACCGGGGTTCCTAATTCCTGGGTGGTGGGAGGTCTGCATCTGAGGAGGGAACAGGGCTGTGTGACAGAACTAGAAACCCTCCGGTCTCTCGTGGGGAGGAGAGAGGTATTCAGCATTTGCTCCTGGGGAAGGGGGACCCCAGCATTTGTGGGGAGAATGGCCACACAAAAGTGAGGGGAGGAGGTAAGGGGCCTGGCGGGCTCTGGGGGGTGGCCAGGCACCAGGAATGAGGCTTTCTGGCAATGGAAGGGCAGGAGCCCCTACCTCAGAGGTATCTCCTGCAAATCCCTGATGGGTTTGGGTCTTGGAAACTGCCCCTCTTTCTGTGACTTTGACTGGGAAGGGGTAAGACGGCCCCCATTTCATAGGTGCTGGGTGAGTGGGGAGCTCTCTGGGCAGTCTGTTCCTCTGTCCCTCTCCTTTAGTGGCTTCTAGTTTTGGACTTGGTTTCTGCTGTCATTAAACCTGAACCCTTCCTGGCCTTGGTACTTTTGTACATCTGCCTTTGTGGAGAAGCAGCTGTACTGCTGCACTAATCCAGACCTTCCTGTGTTGGCTCCCTGGGTGTACACAGAGAGTGCCCAGTGAGCAAGGGACCCAAAGGACAGCTGGGCAGGTGTTCCAGCCTCTGGGGATGGGCCACAAGTGAGGCAAAGGTAGAGCCGTATGCCTGGGATGTTTTAGGCTGCACCTGCATGCAGAGGAGCAGCCACAGGGCACAGAATTCTTCAGTGTCGAAAACAGCAAGTGTGTGGGGGGGGAGACCAGCAAGGGGGACCCGAGAGGCCATCCCGTAGAACCACTTCTGTGATAGTCGGGGAGAGCAAAGCTCAGAGAGGGCAGATTCTAGGCCCCACAGCACACAGAGAGGCTGTGTGGCCTGGCCCCTGCCTTTTCTCAGTCTCTGCCTCACCCCTTCCCCCAACCAGCTTGCTAGATCTTCCTTCTGATGCTTGAGTGGGCCCTCTGGGGCCCTGCCTCAGGACCTGGGAACTTGTTCATTCTGCCTAAAATTTCCATGAGTGGCTCCTTCTGTCAATCAGGTCTCAGCTCAGATGTCCCCTCAGAGACCTTCCCTGATCACTCTAACTGAAGTAGCTCACCCCACCCCCCTCAAATACTCATCTCAGCTGGTCAATTTTCCTTGTAGCAGTTATTACTGTAGAAAATTATTTATTTATTTACCCACTATTAGCTATTATCCCCTTGTCTGTCTTGTTCTATGCTGTACCCACAGCACCCAGAAGAGTGCTTGACACACAGTAGGTGCTTAGTAAATATTTATTACTTTAATTTAATTTATTAGTCAGTGGCAGAACTAGGACTGGAAATGTAGATTGTCAGTCTCTTGCCACAAGACAGGGAAAAGGATTGAGATGAGGAGAGAAAGTGCCTGTCTGAGGTCAGGGGACCTGGGAAGCAAGCACAGCTTTGTCACCGTCACCCTGGATGACTTGGACCAGTGCCTTATTTTCTCATCTGTGAAATGAAAGTGCTGGATGACAACCATAACTTCTGAGGTCCCATTTCCTGTGACAGCTGAAGACATGGCTAACTGATCTGAGGGCCAGATGCTTGAGGGCTGGCTCCGCCTCCTCCCCCCCTCCAGCTTGAACTCCCACCACTGGCACAATTTGTCCCTTTCAAGTGGAGATGGTGGAGATGGGAAAAAGCATTTGGCTCTGTACAGAATGGCTCCAGGCATTATCAAAGCTCTCAGTTTGGGGGGAATACAATTCTACTAGTATAGCTCTAGGACCAGACAGTCCTGCTTACTTTGGGGATGACCTGGGGCAAGTCATTCCACAAATGGTATCTACCTTGCAGGGTTATTGTGAGAATTCAGTGTATATGTAGGTACATGCATTTTCTCTCACATGTCAACATACTGCACCCCCT
>NW_005372107.1:562401-569436 GCF_000412655.1 Myotis brandtii
GCAACATCAAGATGACTCTATTCTGGTTGCTTTTGCTCACAGAGTGCCCTCTTTTTCTGTCATTTTGACGCCATCTCTGATTTGGTCCTGTCTGACATCTCTGCTCTCTGCTCCAGATTCCCTTTGCCCGTATGCCAATGGGGATCATGCCAGAGATCATATCTGAGAAAGCAAGACCCAGTTTTGTTTGCGTGTGTCTCTGTTGTTGGTGAGTGCTGGTTGTGTTACTGTATATAATTGTATATTGGTACTCTCGAGTGTCACAACTACCTTTTGGAGTGGTTGCCTTTTAAAACATGACTTTTGATGGCATTTGACTGTTAGACTTCGTGGAGGCATAACGCTGCTAGTTGACACAGAAAAGACTGTGTCTCCCTGTGGACAGATCACTGGCTGCCATGGGGGTGTGTCTACGTGACACCTTCAGCCTGGAAGACCCTCAAAGGCAAGAATTCAAGAAAATGTATGATGAATCTCCGTGTTGCCATCTGCCAAAAACAGAATGGGCACAAAGAACTTGAGCATTGATCCCATCTCAGCACCTTAGCTGAGTTCCCTACATTTCTGGATAATGATGGAAGGACTTGTCCATTGGGGTGGAGAACCATGAAAGGGTGAATCGAGGGTGTGGCTGACCTGTGGTGCTTTTTGGAGGAGTGAATAAAGATGAGTAGAAATGCCATTCTGTGTCTGTTCTTTTGGGATTTTAACTGGAGCCGGAAGCCTGGACTTGTGGGTCTAAGGGAGGAGGGAGCCAAGGCTGGGGACTCCTGGGTCCTGGAAGGGGAAGGACAGTGGGGGTTCTGTACAGGAAAGCTTCCCTTGGGCTGGAATCAAGAGACTATCTGGCCCGGCCAGCATGGCTCAGTGGTTGACCATCGACCTATGAACCATCAAAGCTCTCAGTTTGGGGGGAATACAATTCTACTAGTATAGCTCTAGGACCAGACAGTCCTGCTTACTTTGGGGATGACCTGGGGCAAGTCATTCCACAAATGGTATCTACCTTGCAGGGTTATTGTGAGAATTCAGTGTATATGTAGGTACATGCATTTTCTCTCACATGTCAACTTTTTAAAGAGAGGGACTATCTGTATCTGAGTTTTGCCTCCCTGGGGTTGGGGTGGACAAGTGACTGTTTTGACCTTTGTTGGGGCTTGTGATGGTAAAGTATCTTAAATCGAACCTGCTTGGTCCATTAATGCCTCCAATTTGTTCAGCCTCTCTGTAGCCATGCCCTTGGATAGTCCCTTCTCATTCTGACTCCAAACCTGGCCACGTGACAATAGGAAACATGATGCGAGCAGAGGCTTGGGAAGTGCAACAGGAAACCTCGGATAATCTGCTGGGTCATAAGAGATGTGGCCCAGCCCTAGCCGGTTTGGTCAGTGGATAGAGCGTCGGCCTGTGGACTGAAGGGTTCCAGGTTTGATTCTGGTCAAGGGCACGTGCCTGGGTTGCGGGCTCAATCCCCAGTAGGGGGCATGCAGAAGGCAGCCTGTCAGTGATTCTCATCATTGATGTTTCCATCTCTCCCTCTCCCTTCCTCTCTGAAATCAAAAATATATTTTAAAAAAAAAAGAGAGAGATGTGGCCCAGTCAGCCTTGACAGCCCAATCCACAGCCTGACAACCCTCCAAAACAGAGCTGCCTAGCTGGCAGGCAAATGAACCCAGCAGGGACCAGCTGAAGAACCACCCAACTGATCCCAGACCAAATTGCTGACCCATAAAACTATGAGCAAAATTAAAGGTGATTGTTCTAAGGCACTGAATTTTAAATATATATTTTATGGATTTTTTACAGAGAAGAAGGGAGAGGGATAGAGAGTTAGAAACATCTATGAGAGAGAAACATCGATCAGCTGCCTCCTGCACACTCCCCACGGGGGATGTGCCCGCAACCAAGGTACATGCCCTTGACCGGAATCGAACCTGGGACCCTTGAGTCCGCAGGCCAACGCTCTATCTGCTGAGCTAAACCGGTTAGGGCAAAGCACTGAATTTTAGATTGGTTTATTACACAGTAAACGATAGCTAATACAGGCTTGTTCCTTCTCTCTGTGACGTGGTCTCTTTCCCCCCCCTCAACATGACCAATCAAATAAAATCTTAAGCTCTGCCACTTTTTACCTGTGTGAACGCCAATGTGACATCCCTCTGAGCCTCAAATTCTTTTCCTGAAAACAGGAATGAGAATAATAGTACCTCTCACGTGAAGTTGTGAAGATGAGAAAGTGCCCCTAAGAGCCCAGAGTGGCCACTGATGCTGTCTCTTATGAAACGTGTCCATGTCACAGGATAGGGTTGCACTCCTGGTCCCTATGGGGTTTGGTGGGGCCATGTGACCAGCTCCATCTGAAGAGTTGTGTCAAGTCATTTCTGAGTCACGGCATTTAACCACCCATGTGAGACTTTCCTGTGCACAGAGATGGGCAGTGTTCAAGTTGGTGGCTGCCTTAGGATGATAAGCAGAACACCTGTGGGTGGTGCCAAACACAACACGTAGGTGACAGAAGAATCAAACTCTTGTGAGTGGGTGCTTGTTCAACACATACCATTCCTCTCCCTCCCACTGGAGGGGAGGATACATCCCTGCTCCCTGAAGGTTGGCTTTGACCGTTTGATCTACTTTACTCGGTGAAATGTTAGCAGACCTGACCTCGGCAGGCGCTTTCAGTGCACTTGGCTTTTGTGCTCCTGTGACCTGCCAGGGAGCCACTAATCCCAGAGGTTTGTGGAACCCCAAAGAGGAGAACTTGAATCCTCCCGAAACTAGAGCCAAATCAGCCAAAGCGTGACCAGGAGCAGAGCCACCTCAGCCTCCCACAAACCCTTCAGAAAGAAGAATGCTTATTGTTATGTCTGGTTTGAGATGCTTTGTTACACAGCATGCCTGCACATGAGTTGACTAATACCACTTTGTTGTTTTAAACCAATAAGATTAGGGGCTTCTTTGTTACTGTAGCATAATCTAGCCTGGGCAGGCAAATGAACCCAGCAGGGACCAGCTGAAGAACCACCCAACTGATCCCAGACCAAATTGCTGACCCATAAAACCATGAGCAAAATTAAAGGTGATTGTTCTAAGCCACTGAATTTTAGATGGGTTTATGACACAGTAAACGATAGCTAATACAGGCTTGTTCCTTTTCTCTGTGACGTGGTCTCTTTCCCCCCCTCAACATGACCAATCAAATAAAATCTTAAGCTCTGCCACTTTTTACCTGTGTGAACGCCAATGTGACATCCCTCTGAGCCTCAAATTCTTTTCCTGAAAACAGGAATGAGAATAATAGTACCTCTCACGTGAAGTTGTGAAGATGAGAAAGTGCCCCTAAGAGCCCAGAGTGGCCACTGATGCTGTCTCTTATGAAACGTGTCCATGTCACAGGATAGGGTTGCACTCCTGGTCCCTATGGGGTTTGGTGGGGCCATGTGACCAGCTCCATCTGAAGAGTTGTGTCAAGTCATTTCTGAGTCACGGCATTTAACCACCCATGTGAGACTTTCCTGTGCACAGAGATGGGCAGTGTTCAAGTTGGTGGCTGCCTTAGGATGATAAGCAGAACACCTGTGGGTGGTGCCAAACACAACACGTAGGTGACAGAAGAATCAAACTCTTGTGAGTGGGTGCTTGTTCAACACATACCATTCCTCTCCCTCCCACTGGAGGGGAGGATACATCCCTGCTCCCTGAAGGTTGGCTTTGACCGTTTGATCTACTTTACTCGGTGAAATGTTAGCAGATCTGACCTCGGCAGGCGCTTTCAGTGCACTTGGCTTTTGTGCTCCTGTAACCTGCCAGGGAGCCACTAATCCCAGAGGTTTGTGGAACCCCAAAGAGGAGAACTTGAATCCTCCTGAAACTAGAGCCAAATCAGCCAAAGCGTGACCAGGAGCAGAGCCACCTCAGCCTCCCACAAACCCTTCAGAAAGAAGAATGCTTATTGTTATGTCTGGTTTGAGATGCTTTGTTACACAGCATGCCTGCACATGAGTTGACTAATACCACTTTGTTGTTTTAAACCAATAAGATTAGGGGCTTCTTTGTTACTGTAGCATAATCTAGCCTGTCCTGATCAAGGACAACGTTTAGCACCTGCAGACTAATGGCCATTCAGTAAGTGGCAGCCATTATGATGATTGCTACTTACTCAGGCATATTATCTCTAGAAGCAACACTGCCTGAAAGGTGCTGGGCACTGCACTAAGTATTCTTTTTAGTTATTATTATTATTATTATTATTATTATTATTTTATTTCACTCTTACAACTCTATGAGGTTATAACTATTAATATCCACATTTTGCTGACATGAAAGGCAAAAAGAGGGCAAGCTTACTCAGAAGTGATCATGACTCTGATCCTCCCTAGGGGTTGACCCAAGGCAAATGACACCCTAATCTGTGACTCAGTTTGTTTATCTGTAAAATGGGGATAATAATATCAATGGTAGAGTTGCTGTGATTATGAAATGAAGTACAGTATGGAAAACATTTAGCACAGGGACTCAGCACGGAGGAACCCCTTAATGAAAGTAGGGTTTCCCCCCCCCTCTCTCTACAACACACCTCCCTGCGATGCATCATGTTACAAAGACTCAGGCTTGCTCAGTTAATCTGTTTAATTGTAGGCACACAGGGAGCTGCAGGCTGAGGACAGATGGGGACCTCAAGCCACCCCTTCCTCAGTTCTTCACTCGCCCCTGCCAGAGATCTGGGGGGCTGGAAGGCAGTCTGCTCTGCGGAGGAAGTAGAGATAGGAGGCTGAGGGCACCTCAGCGCCAGGCTTGGTATTGCAGGCACTCTCTGTGGCACAGCCTCGAGTGGCAAACCTGGTGTTGATGATACCTGGGAGGGGGGTTTCAGAATGGAGTCAGGGCCCCCAACCGCTCCTTCCTCACCACCTAGAAATCTTGGTCCTGCCACCTCCACACCCAGTTCTCTGGGGCCACCATCTCCCCTAAAACCTGGAAGCATTGGCTTCCTCCAGTTCTGGGGCCCCTGTGCCCTCCTTCCGAGATCCAGCTGCCCCTCACCAGCCTGCACTTTGCCAGCGAAGTAGATGCAGTGGGTTTCCTGGCCGACACAGCGGGCTGCCTGGGTCCCTGGGCACGTCTCCTGGAAGGGTACGATGCAGGCGGGACACTGGAGGCCATTCTCAGTACGGTTGTTCTGGGGAGCTGGGAGGAGGGTGGAGTACAAGGTACAAAGAGATGTTTAGGAAGCCCTCCCCCGCAATCTGACAATAACCCCGAGGGACAGCGGTTATGGACCCTGCATTTACAGGAGCAGAAACAGGCTCAAGCAAGGTGCTTGCCCATTGTTACAGCGCACAGATGAGTGGTGGGCGAGGGCACACACACAGGCTGGAAGAGACTCATGAGGCCGGGGTGAGCTGGCACTTACGGGGCACCGAGCCCTGATTGCAGCCGTCACTCTGGCAGCAGTGCGTGTTGGACACCATGTAGTCCTTGGGGCCCATGGTGGTGGACACGAAACCCGAGTAGCAGTCGCTGAACTTCATGCAGGCCTTGTAGCTGTTCACGGAGTGGTGGCCCTCTGAGGGATGGGGACAGGAGGGGAGGGCTTGGGTAGTGTTGACCCTGCCTGGGGCCTCTCCCAACCCCACCGCTTCCCCACCCCATGACTGTCTAGGATGGTCTTTTCCAGCCCCCTAAAGCCATACCCCCTTATCTACCTGGGTGCAGTGTGGAGTGGTTTATTAGGTAGCTCTCCCCACCCCCACCTCATTACCGTAGCCCCTAGCCAACCTTTGGTGGTCACTTGCTGTTCCCCATTGCCAAGCCCAGGCCTGCCTAACGAGGAGGTCCTTCCCACCTCCCTCCCCACCATGGCCACCCCCTAAAGGCCCTGTGGATAGTGCTTTTCCGGGTCATCTATAGCTACACTATGCCTGCATGAGATGCTCTCTTCCGGCCTTCACAGGCTTGGGAGCCATCTTCAACAAACGGTGGGGTGCCGGCCCCCACACCACCGCCCTGAAACGTCCACATCCCTCTCTAAGCGTCTCCTCCAGGTTTCCTCACGGTCACTCCCCAGACCTCCAACTGAGGGCCTCCTGCCACCCGCTTTGGCTACCCCCAGATCGTGCCTTAAGTGGTCTCCTCCAGTCTCCACTGCCTTCCCCCGCCCCAATCCCAAGGTGTCCCCCTCTTCACTTCACCAAAGGGTGGCTTTCCCCCCTCAGCTTCCTCTCCCCACACCTCCACCCCCGGGGTCTGTAGCTCCCTCCTATATGGGGTGGTAGGTGTCTCTTCAAGCCTTTCAGGTCCTTCCCCCACATGCCAACGCGGACTAGGTCAGGAGGGCAGCCTGCCATCGCCTACCCCCCTTCCTTACACACCCCTCCTGCTGGGATGGTTCCTTCCTACACTCAAGGCTGCCCTTCACCTGCTGTCACAGCCTTCACTCCTACACCATGCCCCCCCTCCATCCCCCAAACCCTCCACAGTCTCTTCCATTGCTCCCCACCTCCCCCATCCTTCCTCAGGTCTGGGCTGGTCCCTTCCATTTAAGTCACCCCCTCCCCTCCCCTTCTACTCAGTAGCCTCCCTGCCCCTTCTCTACAGCTCCATGCTTTGGGGTCATCTCCCTCTCCCGTCTGCCTGCTGTGGTTCCTTTTGTTTCTCTCCTCCTACCCCAATAGCATCCCTCCTCCTCCTGTCAGGGATGGTCTCTTCCAGCGCCCACGACCCCCACGATCGCTGGGGTAGCCTGTTCCTCCCTCCCAAACCACCAGCCTCTTCCTTCTGATGCGCCCCGCCTCTGGCCTATTAGATTCTTCCCCTCCACGGAACTCACTTCCCTCCCTCCACCTCGGAACAGCCTTTCCCTCGCCCCTGCCCGCCCACCGCCAAGCGGGTCCCTCCGCTAGCCACCGCCTCCCCGGGTCTGACGCCCGGGCTCCTACTGGTGCTCGACTCCCCCACGATGGCCACGCAGGCGTCCTTGCCGGCCTCGCAAGTCTTCATCTTCCCGCTGCACGTGGGCCCGGAGGCCCTGCCCACCTC
>NW_005372107.1:569994-574804 GCF_000412655.1 Myotis brandtii
GGACAGGAGGGGGTCCGGGAGGGGACAGGGAGGGTGTCCGGGAGGGGACAGGGAGGGGGTCCCGAGGGGACAGGGAGGGGGTCCTCCAGAAAGCTCAGGGACAGGGAGGGGGTCCAGGAGCGGGTTTCCAGGGGTTTTTGTGAAGCTGCAGGCCCAGTTGGTTCTTGGATGTGGGACCCTCCTTCTCTGGGAACCACGTGTAGGTCTTGTGGAAGGGGAACCTGAATCTGAGGACTGCATCCCAGGTCAAGGAGGGCGAGTGAGGACCAGGAGGGCTGAGGGCATGGACTCCATGACCCGAGAGAGGAGGCAGCTTGGAGCCCAGACCCCTGGGACCCGGGGAAGGTGGGGCTTGCCTGAGCTCCTGCCTCTGAGGGAGGAGAGGCTGGGGGCTTGATCTCCCTAGAGTCCAGGAAAAAAGGTAATCTCTCCCTCTCCCCCCACTTTTTTAAAATTTCCCTTCTTGCCCAGGCCGGTTTGGCTCAGCAGATAGAGCATTGGCCTGCGGACTGGAGGGTCCCGGGTTCGATTCCAGCCAAGAGCACATGCCCGGGTAGCAGGCTCCATCCCCAGTGCAGGGTGTGCAGGAGGCAGCTGGTCAATGATTCTCTCTCTTCATTGATGTTTTTCTATCTCTCTCTCCCTCTCCCTTCTTCTCTGAAATAAAATTATATATAAAAATTTTTTCCTTCTTAATAATGTTCTTATCTGATTTTCTAGAGTTTAAATGTCTTATTTTGAGACCCCCTCCTGGGGGACGGAGGACCCAGAGCCACCACGCCCCCTCCTCTCTCAGAGATCCAATCCAAGAGCCTTTGAGCTTTTCCTCTCTCGGGCCCCAGTCTTTCTCTTCCCTTAGCTTCTGCCTTCAACATGAACCTGAATTCCCAGGACGCCTGCTCTTTCCCTCGGAGAGACCTTGCTGGCTGCTCTCTCCTGGTCCTCCCTTTCCCGAGGAGGTTGCCAGGAGGCCAAGCCTCTGGTCACTTACCGAGACCCAGCAGGGTGCCCAGCAGCGTGAAGGCCAGCAGGAAGGCGCTCGGTGTCACGGAAGGCCTCATGGTGTGTGACCCAGCAGCCCCAGGTTCCCAGTACTTATAGGAAGCCGAGGAGGGGCGGGTCTGGACCCACCTTCACCCCGGGGAGAGAAAGAGCTGAGGTAAGATCGCAGGGCAGGCCTCTGCGGCTCTGGGTTGGGGAGGTGCCACCAGAATCCAAAAGGAACATGGGCGTCTTGTGCCCAGCCCCCTCCTCCACAGGGACCCCAGGAGTCTGGGCTTCCAGCCCCTTCTATCAGGACGCAGAGGGGCACTTTCCTGTTTTCTCACACACCCCCCCCCCCTTCTTTTTCTGGCCTGAAGCCCAAGGTCAAAATTCAGGTCACTTGATTCCCTGTAGGTGTAGGGCAGCTACAAGGTCTGAGAACCCCTCTCTCTTCTCTCTCATCTCAAGGAGGCACCCTGCGTGGGTGGGGCCCTACCTGGGAGCGCCCAGCCTGTCCGGGCTCGTTCTGCGGGGGCCCAGGAGCCTTGTCTCCTTCCCTTCTGCATGGGCTTGGCTCATACTCCCTGTTCTTTGTTCGGGCTGTCTCCAGCTCCTACCCGCCTGGGGCTGTCTCTCTGGGTCTGGTGAGGACCCGAACAGAAGGGGTGCCTGTCAACGGGCAGGGATGGACGGGCGTGGCAGGAGACAGATGCCCACAGGTCACATTGGGAAACTGAGGCATGGGTGGAAGCACTCTAGGCTGGGTGTGTGTGTGTGTCTGGTTTGTGTTTTATTTAGGTTCTTGACGCACTCTCTCCTGGCCTCAGGCATAACTCTGAGAGCTGAGATTTTTCCCCCCCTGTGTGTGTGGTGGGAAGCTAGCGGGGGAAGAGTGCAGCTGCAGGACCGGTGGAGGATCCTGTTGCAGTACGCTCCAGTGATGGCGAACCTTTTGAGCTCCGCGTGTCAGCATTTTGAAAAACCCTAACTTAACTCTGGTGCCGTGTCACATGTAGAAATTTTTTGATATTTGCAACCATAGTAAAACAAAGATTTATATTTTTGATATTTATTTTATATATTTAAATGCCATTTAACAAAGAAAAATCAACCAAAAAAATGAGTTCGCGTGTCACCTCTGACACGCGTGTCATAGGTTCGCCATCACTGCTCCGGGCTCTCTGCAAAAATGCGCTCAGCTTTGCGGTCCTCTAGCTTTTTAGGCTTCAGTTTGGGCGGCGACTACGTTGTCCAATGAGAATGGGGAATCTCTTCTAGGGACCAATCCCGGAGGCCGCTCCTGTTGCTAGGCGCCCGGAAAAAACGGGATGTGACCATCACCGGGAGGAGGGGCTAAAGAGTAATAGGGCCAGAGGGAGGCGGGGCTAGAGGAGAAGCTCCTTGCTAGGGAACTCAGAGCCACTCTCCCGAGAGGCGGGACTGCGCTGGCGCCGGGTTGACGCGTGCGCCGGCGCGCCGCGGTTTGAAAGGCCCGAGCCTCGCGCGCGTGCGCACTTCAGCGCGCGCAGGGCGCACCCCCTCCTCGCCCCCCGAAACTCGGACCCTCCTGCGTCCTTCAGGTCCCGCGAAACCCACGACGCTGACATGCCGGAGATCCGCCTCCGCCATGTGGTGTCCTGCAGTAGCCAGGACTCGGTGAGGGACTAGGGTGAGGGAGTTGGGAGACGTGAAGGAATTCTGAGGGCGCTGGCTCCGTGAGAACGTCTGGAGTGTAGAAGGGACCTTCAGGGGAGTCTGAGGAGGGTCGGGGGGCATTTCCAGGAGGTTGGTTATCAGGGGGTTCTGAGAGGGATTTGGACTGAGGGAGCTTCCGGGCGTCCGTGGAAGTTCCGGAAGGAAGGAGGACTAGGAGAGCTCATGGGTGAACTTCCCGGGCGAAGTGTTGTTGGGGGCTCAAGGCAGAGCGCGGGGGGAATTAACGGGGACACTTAAATCTGGGGGATCGCAGAGGGCTTGGGAGGACTCGGAGGAGTAGTCTGGAAGTGGGGGACCCAGCTTTCATCTCGGTGCCCTCACATCCCCTTTCCCATTCTTATGTCCATGCCCAGACCCACTGTGCAGACAACCTCCTCAAGGCGGACACCTACCGGAAGTGGCGCGCAGCCAAGGCGGGCGAGAAGACCATCTCGGTGGTGCTCCAGGTGACCCTGCCCCCACCCCATCCCCTAGAGCAGTGGTTCTCAACCTTCTGGCCCTGTACATACAGTTCCTCATGTTGTGAGCCAACCATAAAATTATTTTCGTTGCTACTTCATCACTGTAATGTTGCTACTGTTATGAATCGTAATGTGAATATCTGATATGCAGGATGGTCTTAGGTGACCCCTGTGAAAGGGTCGTTCGACCGCCAAAGGGGTCGGGACCCACAGGCTGAGAACCGCTGTGGGACCTAACGGGAGCCTGGACCCGGGTCCAGACCCTGCTCCCAAGTCCACTGGCAGCAGGTTGAGAGTTTCCCCTGGGCCTCAGCTTCCTTTCCTGGACAATGGCAGCATGTCTCTCGCACACTGATCTCTCTCTCTCTCTCTCTCTCTCTCTCTCCCCTCCCCTCTTTCTCCCTCCCTTCCACTCTCTAAAAATCAATGGCAAACATGTCCCATGGTGAAGATTAACAACAACATTGCAGAAATGGTAGTTCGGACTGGCCGCTTCACGTCTCCCCTCCCTATGCTTCAGTTTCTCTGCTCTTGTTTTCTCATCTGTCTTTTGGGAATGATGAGATTCAGGCCCAGGGTTGTTGTGATAATTTGGTGACGTAACGTCTGCAGAGGTGCCCTGTCAACAGGTAGGTGTTTGTGTAAAGGGAGGGATTCCTGTTTTTATAACTGAGTGATGATTCTGCTGGGCTCTCTCATGATCCCAGGGAAATTTCCTGTGACCCCAGGAGAATCACCCCAATCTGTACCTCAGTTGCAGTGGGAGCAGAGAGACTGGAAGCAGAGGAGACAGGACATGGGGGTGAGGGAGTCCCAGGGGCCGGCGAGGCACAGGGTTCTCTGACCTGGGAGACTGAGGGAGACAGTGCTGCTGTCACTGAAATGGGAAACCAGAGAGGGGCAGCCTGAGAAGGTGATGTGTCCACGTAGCATGTCCAGGTTTGATATGACTTTGGGATCTCCGAAGGGCGTCCTCCGCTGGCAGATCGGACCTGGAGCTGAGACAGGTGTGGAAGTTGTCAGTACAGGGACAGGACCTATAGATTCAAGAGTGGGTGGATTCAGTTGTTCATTCATTCATTGAATAATCTATATATAAAAGCCTAAGCGACCGAACGACCAAACGACCGGTCGACCAGTTGCTATGGCACGCACTGACCACCAGGGGGCAGACGCTCAGTGCAGGAGCTGCCCCCTGGTGGTCAGTGTGTTCCCACAGCCAACCTCCAAAGGTCCCTCCCCCCCGGCCCTCGGGCACCAATTGGCCCCGATTGCTGGCCAGGCCAAGGGACCCCATCTGTGCACGAATTCGTGCACTGGGCCTCTAGTTAATTATAAAGCACCTTCTATAGGCCAAACTGTTTTAGATATTGGGGCCATATAGCAGTGGACAGCATCAGACATAGATATGTCAGTCCTGTGGAGCTTTCATGTTTGTGGGGAAAGTCAAAAGTAAAACGTAAGTCAGCTGACGAGTGCTGTGGAAGAAAACCAAACAGTTAAGAGGAATGGGGAATGCCTCAGCTGGGGTAGGAGGCAGTGGCAAGAGGTATTTATTTATTAAAAATATTTACATTTATATTTATATTGATTTCAGAGGGGAAGGGAGAAGGAGAGAGAGAGAGAGAAACATCAATGATGAGAGAGAA
>NW_005372107.1:575613-585510 GCF_000412655.1 Myotis brandtii
AGAATGAACTGCAGGGGGCAAGTCTCTGAGCAAGCGGCATTGCAGTGGTTAACTTAGCTCATGTCAGAGATCCTTTGGAAACTCTGATTGCTTTTGGCAGCTGCCAATATGCAAGGTGACTCCATATTCAGTGAATGCTAATTTTGGTTCTTTTCAAGCAAGTGATGAGGGTAAAACTTCTGGACATCAGGACACAGAGACTAATCTGTGTTTTTTTCCTTCCCAACAATATTATGCTACACCTGGATATTACCACATAGGGTTTAGCCCTGTGCTCTTGATAGCCCACGTACCTTTTTTGTTTGCCATGGCCATAGAATCTCTGTGGCCAACCCACCAGTTGCTCTCAGGAGGGGAGTTTCCATCTGTTTGCTACTTCTCCTGGCCAGAGGGGATGGCTGGCACACAGCCCAGGTGTAGCTCCAGTGCCCCCCTGGAGGTGGGTTGCTTAGGAGAAATGTTCAACAGCGAGGTGGCACACGTTTCTTTTTTGTTTTTCAGTGGTTTTCTTTCTTTTTATTTTTTAATCCTCACCCAAGGACATTTTTAGAGAGAGAGGAAGCGTGGGAGAGAGAAACATTGATCAATTGCCTCCTAGATGCACTCTGATTGGCGATTGATCCTGCAACCTGGGTATGTTCCCTGACCAGGAATCGAGCCCACAACCTTTTGGTGTACTGGATGACACTCCAGCCAGCTGAACCACACTGGCCAGGGCTCAGTGGTTACGAATCGCTTGGTTTTAAATTGGTTTTCACCTTCTTTTGATGTGTAACATGTGTACAGCAAAGCACACGGTTCTGTGAATCCTCACAGACCGTAACTGTCATCTGCTCCACACTCAGATCAAGTAACAGGACATGCCGCCCCCCAGACCTTCTTGTGTTCCTTATTGTCACTGCCCCGCCCCCCCCAAGGGTAACCATAATCTTGATTTTTAACAGCATCGATTTGTTTTGCCTGGTTTTGAATTTTATGTAAATGGAATCAGACAGTATATACTTTTGGGTCTGGCTGCTCTCCATAGTATGCTTTGTTTTTTAAATATGTTTTTATTGATTTTTTTCTTTGTTTTAGAGACAGAGAGGTTGAGAGAGAGAGAGAGCCCCGCCGGTGTGGCTCAGTGGTGGAGTGTGAACCAGGAGGTCATGGTTGGATTCCCCGTCAGGGCACATGCCCAGGTTGGGGACTCAATCTCCAGTGAGGGGCGTGCAGTAGGCAGCTGATCAATGATGCTCTCTCATTGATGTTTCTCTCCCTCTCCCTTCCTCTCTCTCTAAAGTCAATAAAAACATATTAAAACATTAAAATTACATAGTATTTTTTCAAATAATTATATCTTGGAGATTCATGCCATTGATTTCTACCTTTTAAATTTCTACCTTTTAAAGTTTATTCTTTTAAATTATACATAACATTGCCTTTCATGGGTGTGGAACAGTTTTTACAAGATGTCTCTTGGGAACTTTGCAAATCTCCATGTGCCATTTGTTTCACTGTCATGAATTTGACTTCCTGCGAAAGGTGCCCACAAACCTGGCCGCAGATGACAGTCATCTTGTGCTTAAGCCCTTCTGCTAACAGCTGACACTTACTGAACACTCTTTTTCTGAGATAAAACTCACATGACATAAAATTCACCATTGTAACCATTTAAAGTCTACAGTTCAGAGGTTTTTAGTATATTGACAGTGTTCTGCAGTCACCACCACTCATTGGGGATGTTTTCATCACCCCCAGAAAGAAACCCTATAACCATTAAGCAGTCACTCCCTGTTCTCCTTTCCCCAGGTTGCCCCTGACAACCACTGATCTACTTTTTGTCTCTATGGATTTACTATTCTGGACATTTCATATAAATAGGCTCACACAATGTGTGGCCTTTTGTGTCTGGTGTCTCTTACTTAGCGTATTGTTTTCGAGGTTCCTCCATGTTGTAGCATGTGTCAGTGCTTCATTCCTTTTTAGAGCTGAGTAATAATCCATCGTTTGGAGAGACCAGTGGTTGGCAAACCGCGGCTCGTGAGCCACATGCAGCTCTTTGGCCCCTTGAATGTGGCTCTTCCACAAAATATCACGTGCGGGCGCGCACGTACAGTGCGATTGAAACTTCGTGGCCCATGCGCAGAAGTCGGTTTTCGGAAAGGAGATAGACGAAACAAGTATACAAGGCGAGTGGATGGGAGAGTTGGAAGGGGTCGACCTCAGCGAACGTACCTCAATCAGATTGTGGCTCTTCCTAAGCCTTAGGAGTACCCTAATTAAGTTAATAACAATGTACCTACCTATATAGTTTAAGTTTAAAAAATTTGGCTCTCAAAAGAAATTTCAATCATTGTACTGTTGATATTTGGCTCTGTTGACTAATGAGTTTGCCAACCACTGGGATAGACCATACAATGTGTATCCATTCATAAGTCTGTGGACATTTGATTTGGGTTCTTTCCATGTATACACATTTTTATGAAAAATTTTTATTTATGAAAAAGAAGAAAGAACAGAGGAGGAAGTCAGAGAAACACACTCTGGCTGACTGGAAGAAGCAGCGAGCATCCATGTTCTGAGCGGCCTGTGGGGGCCATGTGGCAAGGAATGCGAGGGGCCTCTGGCAACTGAGAGTTGTGTCCTGACTGTCAGCTAGGAAGGGGGACCTCAGTCCTTCAACCACAAGGAAATGAATTCTGCCAATAGCCAGTCCTCTTGAAAGAGGACCCTGAGCCCCAGATGAGAACTACAGACCTAACCAGCACTAGATTTCAGCCCCGTAAAACCTGAGCTGAGAATCCGGTCATCCTGTGTTGGATTTCTGATCTACAAAAACTGAGATAATAAATGTATGTTGTTTTAAGCTAAGTATGTGGTAATAAAAAGAAGGAAAGGAAAAAAAGAAAATACAAGGGAATCTATGTGTGTGCAAAGTAGAAGTAGCTAAAAGGCTCATTCATTTAAAATACAAAATATATCCATCCTACTAAATGTGGGGCTTGGTGCTTTATGTTGTGGGAGAGGTAAAGATATTGCATTTTTACCTGAAGGGGAGTTGAGAAGGAGTGTTAGTTTATAGTCAGAAAGCTGGGCCCACATTTCTTTGCCAGTCGTAGTTCTGTGACATGTGAGCTGTTTATTTAAACCGAGCCTCAGTTTCCCCATCTGAAGAACTGGGATAGTAACAGACCCATGTGAGGATTCAGTGATGCCTGGCCCAGGAAGAGCTTCGTCAACTGTGATAGGCAGAATAATGGCCCCTGAAAAGATGCCCCATCCTAACCCCCAGAACCGTGAATATGTCAGTTTACATGGCAAAAGGGACTTGGCAGATATAATGAAGTTAAGGATCTTGAGATGGTGCGATTAACCTGGATTATTGGGGGGAGGGGAGGAGAGGACACTATAACCACAAGGGTCCTTATAAGGGAAAGAGGGAGGCAGCAGAACCAGAGTCCCAGGAGATGTGGTGATGGGAGCAAAGGCTGGAGTGATGCCATGGCTGGCTTTGAAGCTGGAGGGAGGGGCTACAAGCCACGGAGGCAGGTGGCCTCTAGGAGCAAGGCAAGGAAGTGCTTCTCCCCCAAAGTCTCCCGAAGAAACAGCCCTGTGGACACCTTGATCTTACTCAGTGAGACCAAATTTCAGACTGCGCACCTCCAGCTCTGTGAGCTGTGTTGTTTTTAGCGAGGAAGTTTGTGGTACTTTGTTACAGCAGCAGCAGGAAACGAATATACTACGCACCTGGCACTCAGCGAGAATCCAGAAATGTTAGCCATGGTGATTCTTTTGTGACAGATGAGAACACTGAGGCAAGCGACTCACCAAAGCTACTTGGTCAGGGAGAGTAGAGTCAGAATTACAACTCGGGGCATTTGTTTCTTCAGCAAATGGTCACTGGGAACTTCCTGTCCATCTGTTCACTCATCCATCAGGACTGTACTGAGGCCTCTTGTGATAATAGGATCAGCTGACATTTATGGGACGCTTGCACTGTGGCAGGCACTATTCCAGGGGCTTCATGTGTATTCCTCATTTGAATCTTCACAACTGTATGAGGTAGACGTTGTTACTGTCCCCATATTATAGGTTAGGAAACTAAGGCCTAAGGGGTGACATGAAGCCATTTGCTCCAGGATCACACAGCGGTAAGTAAGCAGAGCTGGGACGGATCAGACATTGTTCTTGGCATTGGGGACACAGTAGGGAATGAGTCATATTGCCCCTGTCCTCATGGAGCTTAAAAGACAGGTGTTAGACAAATACAAATAAAAAATGTAACTATATAATATCAAGTGGTGATAATGAAGAAAAATAAAGCAGGGACAGGGGATAGAGAAGCACCTGGTAGGAGGTGGGGAGGGCTGAAGCAACATCTGAGCAGACCTGAGGATGGAAGGCGCCAGCCACAGGAAGGTTTGGGGAGGAGTAGACTAGGCAGGGGGATGACAGGTGGAAAGGCCCTGCGGTGGAAAGGAGCCAGCCTGTTCTCAGGACAGAAGGAAGGCAGCATGGCTGGAAGAGAGCCACCACGTGTGGCAGGAGGCCAAGAAGTCAGGCTGGGACTTGTGTGCCTGGGCAGCACCACACCCGCACAGGGCTCTGAGCCGAGGGCAGCAGTGGAGGCGGGGGGAGTCATCAGGAGGCCAGCACGGCTCAACCTTGGGAAGGCCCCTCCCTCATCACTTCCTCTCTCTTCAGCATGCTCACCTGGTGGGGAAGGAGCCCTAACCAGCTCTAGCGAGCCTGCACGGTCTCTGGTCCCAGCTCTGCCGCTCACCAGCTGTGTGACCTTAGGGAGTTACATAACCACTTCCTTCCTCCATTTGCTCATGTATAAAATGAAGATAATTATAGCCCTGCCTTGCAAAGCCGTTGTGAGGAGAGAAGATGCGTGCATTATGTGCCTGGCACATCGTGGGCCCTTAGATGTTCACAGCAACTGTTGTTATGGTTGTTAGTATCTGTGTCATCCAGCTTGCTTCAGAAGGAGGGTTATTATAATAACAATGAGGACCCTCCCTTTAACATGTGAGTTCGCTGCCTCTCAGAGAGGTTGTATGTCACCCAGGGTTGCACTCTTAGAAATGACAGGGCTGGATTTGAACCCAGGCTTGACTCATCCCAAGTCCAGGCTCCTTTCTTCCATGTCGGATGCTCCTGTGTGTAGCCCTGTGCAGGTGATGTCTGTGTGAACGCCTGACTGGGAGGTGACAGGGCAGATTGGAGCATCAGATAATCTGAGCAGTGGGGGTAGATGATCTGAGCGGTGGTGGACTAGGTACCTTTGAAGGTTGGAATAACTTGTCATTCTATATGTGTGGTTTTTAAAAATTATCATTGAGTTCAGAGCGAGGAAGGGAGAGGAAGAGAGGGATAGAAAAATCAATGATGAGAGAGAACCATTGATCGGCTGCCTCTTGCACACCCCCCACTAGGGATCGAGCCCGAAATCTGGGCCCTGACTGGTAATTGAACCGGTTCATGGGTCAGTGCTCAACCACTGAGCCACACCAGTGGGCTAACTTGTCATTCTAGGATCCAAATACAGGAGTCTTAAACTAGAAAGCAGGAGACTTGCCTCAGCTGTTCCCAACTGCCTTCCACCCCCACCTGGCTTTCTGCATCCTTAAATGTCAGAAAGGGATGGCAGGTCCTACAGGTAGCTCTTTCCTTCTTTTGACAGATAATTATTGAGCATCCTCTATAATAAAAGGCTAATATGCAAATGGACCCAATGGTGGAACGACCGGTCGCTATGACATGCACTGACCACCAGGGGGCAGACGCTCAACGCAGGAGCTGCCGCCTGGTGGTCAGTGTGCTCCCATAGGGGGAGCGTCCCTCAGCCAGAAGCTGGGCTCATGGCCAGCTCCACAGCAGCACTAAGGATGTCAGGCCCACTCCCCATGGGCCTAAGCTGTCAGTCAGGCATCCCCCAAGGGCTCCTGGACTGCGAGAGGGCTCAGGCTGGGCTGAAGACCCCCCCACCCCCAGTTGACTAATAATGCCTCTAGTTGACTAATAATGCCTCCTGACTGACAGTGGTAGAGTGCCTATTACATACGGGCCCTGTGGCCATAGTATTTACGTGCATAGATATGGTTATCATCCCCATTTTACAGATGAGGAAACTGAGGCTCCACGAGGTTAGAGGCCATATAGCTAGTGTTTGGCAGAGCTGGGTTTTGAACCCAGGAAGCAGTGGTGAGAAAACCAGAACAGGGCCCTACCCTCAGGGAACTTCCCCAGAAGCCTTTGTGATTGGGGGTGGAAACTCTGGCAAGTGCTGCCAAGGAGAGCAGATTATAAGCGGGTCTGGCAGAGTCTGGAGGAGCTGGGGAAGAGGGTGTGGGGGTATATGCATTCAGTGAATTTTATTTTTTTTTAAGACAATTCTTTTTGTATTTTTACTTTTTAAAAAAAATATATTTTATTGATTTTTTACAGAGAGGAAGGGAGAGGGATAGAGAGTTAGAAACATCCATGAGAGAGAGACATTGATCAGCTGCCTTCTGCACACCCTCTACTGGAAATGTGCCCACAACCAAGGTACATGCCCTTGACCAGAATCAAACTTGGGTCCCTAGGGTCCGCAGGCTGACACTCTATCACTCTATCCACTGAGTCAAACTGGTTAGGGCCAGTGAATATTTTTTGAGCTCTGAATGCCACATGCTGGGCACAAGGTGGCACCACTCAAGATTGGCCACCTACGTGTCCCAGAGTTGACATTGCAAGGAGATAAGGTGGCTCATATGAAGGTCATCCCACTCCCAAGGTCCCACAGTGAGCCCTGGGGCAGAGCAGGCACTAACAGTGGGCTTTCCCTCTCTTGCAGTTAGAGAAGGAGGAGCAGATACATAGTGTGGACATCGGGAACGATGGCTCGGCCTTTGTGGAGGTGCTGGTGGGCAGCTCGGCTGGAGGGGCCGGGGAGCAAGACTATGAGGTAAGCAGGGACTTGCGATGGGCCCCAGGCTGATCCCTGCCCCAGATGCCCCATCACGGCTTCCCGTGGGTGCCAGACTAGAGTGGACATGAGTCACCCTGACCACTGCCCTCTGGAGGAGCCCGGTGTACAGAGGAGACAGGTGATAGTGCAGAGCAGGGAAGAGACCCAGTTGCATGGTGGTGGCATAAACAACCAGAGGCACGTGTTTGTTCTGAGATTCCGTCACTGCTGGAGAGCAAAACTGCTTTACCCAGCCCCAGGGGCTCTCACAGATGTCCCTGCCAATTGAGATTTCGAATTGTGTGGGTTGCCTCTGTTAGTCACTTGATTTGTAACAGATGTTTCCAAGAAGGAATGCCTTTTGCTCTATTACGAATATTTTTAAAAGTTGGCACAATCCTTTTATTTTTCTGGTTGAATTAATTAGAGCTGGATCGATGAGATCATAGTTAGCCAGCTAATCAACAACATGTTTTTGGGTAAAAATAGACCTGCCGTGACAAACAGAGTTTATAATTTTAAGTGAACAAACCAGTTTTCTACAAGACGTGTTTTTTTTCTTGCAGTGAGAAATTTTTTGTTTTTGTTTTTAAAGAATGGTTTATTGATTTTTAGAGAGAGAAAGGAAGGGAGAGGGAGGGAGAGGGAAAGAGAAACATCTATTTGAGAGTGCAACATGGAGCAGCATCAATAGGCTGCCTCATTCAGGCCCCCTACCAGGGATGGAGCCGAAACCCGGGCATGTGCCCTGACTGGAAATGGAACTGGCAGCTTCCTTTTGCACAGGAGGATGCCCAACCAACTGAGCCACACTGGCCAGGGCAGAAATTGTTTTTAATTGTGGTCTATTTTGCATACCATAAAATACACAGATCTTACTGTAGAGGTCAAGAGGTCAATGAGTCTTTGAGAAATGTATGCACCTGTGCAACTATCTCCCAAATCAAGACACAGAGCACTGCCAGCGTCACTGAAAGTTCCCTGTGTCCCTTTAATAGTCACTCCTCCCTCCTCACCATGCCCTTCCTCCCCCCACCCTCCAGCCTTGGCAACCTCTGACTTACTTTCTGTCAGTATAGATTAGTTTTGCCTGTCCTAGAATTTCATATAAATGGAATCTCACAGTGTGTAATTTTTTTGTGGGTGGCTCTTTCACTCAGCATATGGTTTTTGGAGATTTTCCCATATGTGACTATGTCAATGGTCTGTTCCACTTTATTGCTGAGTCGTATTCCACTGTAAGCATAGACCACGATTGTTTTCCATCCTCTTGTTGGTATCTCCGGCCACATTTTGACTATTGTGAATAACGCTGCTGGATCATTTTTGTACAAGCCTCTTTTGGAGATTTGTTTTGGTTAAATACCTAGGAGTGGCATTGCAGGGTCTTAGGATAACTATAAGTTTTAACCTTATTAGAAATTGAGTTTTCCACAGTGGTTGTATCATTTTATATTCCCTTCAGCAGTATATGAGAATTCTAGTTGCTTCACACCCTTACCCATTCTTGATACTGCCAGTCTTTTTAATTTTCCAAATTTCAGCCATTCAGATAGCATGTAGTGGTATTTTATTGTGGCTTTCATGTGCATTTTCCCAACCATTTATGGCATGTAATAAGTACCTTTCATGTACTTATTAGTCATTCATTTATCTTATTTTTTTTATTAGGTTGTTTGTCTTTTTGTCATGGGCATTAACTCTGTATTTTTTTCAGTCTCGTTTTTCAGATATATATGTTGCAGATTTTCCCCCAAGTCTGTGACTTGCCTTTTCATTACAGTGCCTCTGATGAAGTCCAATCTATCCAGGGTTTTTGTTTGTTTTTTAATACTTAGTACCTTTTGTGTCCTGTAAGAGATATTTTCCCGTCACAAAGTAATGACGATGGTGCCTGTATTAGTTTCCTATTGCTGCTGTAACAAATTGTCACAAACTCAGTGGTTTAAAACAACACACATTTATGATCGTACAGTTCTGGAGGTAGTTGTCTAATATCCAAGGAGATGGCAGGGCTGCATTCTTTCTGGAGGCTCCAGGGGAGAATCCATTTTCCTTCCTGTCCCAGCTTCTAGAGGCTGCCTGCATTTCTTGGCTTGTGGCCCCTTCCACCAGCTTCTATCTAAGCCAACAGTCGCCAACCTCTTGGACCTCATGGACCACGGTTGGTGACCACTGTAAGCCAGCAATCACGTCACTCTAACATCTTCTTCATCTCTTCTCTGACTGATTCTCTTGCCTCCATCTTTCTTATAAAGACACTGGACCCACCTGGATAACCCAGGTAATCTCCCTGTTTCAAGATCCTTCATTGCATCTACAAAGTCTATTTTGCCATATTCACAGGTTCCAGGGATTAGACTGTGGGAACTTTTGCAGGGGAGGGAGGGTAGAGGGATAGGGCGGGGAGGAGATGGATATTATTCTGCTTTCCACCATCTCCTGCGTTTTCTTCTAGAAGCTTTGTATTTTTAGGTTTTACACTTAGATTTTTGATCCATTGCAAATGAATTTTTGTATATTGTGTGAAGTAGGGGATGACGTGCATTTTTCATGTTTGTTGAAATTTATTTATTTATTTATTTATTTATTTATTTACTTACTTACTTACTTTTAAATCCTATGGTTAAAAGAGACTTTCCACCTGGCTAGCATGTCTCAGTGGTTGAGCATTGACCTTTGAACCAAGAGGTCATGGTTTGATTCCTGGTCAGGGCACATGTCGGGGTTGCAGGCTTAATCCCCAGTGGGGGGCATGTAGGAGGCAGCCAGTCAATGATTCTGTCTCATCATTAATGTTTCTATTTCTCTCTACCTCTCTTCTTCTCTGAAATCAATAAAAATATATTTTTAAAAAAAGAGAGAGACTTCCCTTTTCCCATTGAATTGTTTTGGCTCTTTTTTAAAAAAAAAATATATATATATATTTCTTTATTGATTTCAGAGAGGAAGGGAGA
>NW_005372107.1:585656-591645 GCF_000412655.1 Myotis brandtii
GAAGGGAGAGGGAGAGATAGAAACATCAATGATGAGAGAGAATCATTGATCGGCTGCCTACTGCATGCCCCCTACTGGGGATCGAGCCCACAACCTGGCCATGTGCTCTTGGCCGGAATTGAACCTGGGACCCTTCAGTCTGCAGGCCGACGCTCTAACTACTGAGCCAAACTAGCTGGGGTTGTTTTGGCTCTTTTGTTGACAATTAATTGACCATATATGTAGAGATTTTTTTCTGTGTTCTCTGTTTCATTGATATTTATGTTTATTTTGTTGTTGTTAATTCTCACACAAGGATATTTTTCCATTGATTTTTAGGGAGAGTGGAAGAGAGAGGGAAAGACAGAGAGAAACATTGATGTCAGAGAATACACACCAATTGGTTGCCTCCTGGCATGGGGCGGGGTCCCTCAGCCCGGCCTGCATCCTCTCACAATATGGGACCTCTCGCACGCCTGCCTGCCTGATTGCCCCAAATCACTCTGCCTGTCTGCCTGATCGCCCCTAACTGCCTCTTACTCGGCCCCCACTGCTGTGGCTTAGTCCGGAAGGACATCTGGAATGACGTCTGGAAGGTCGTTCAGCTGTCCGGTCTAATTAGCATATTACCCTTTTATTATTGTAGATGGTCTTACTTCAGGTATCTGTAATCATTGGTTGCCTTCCGCATGCTCCCTGACCTGGCTGGGGATCAAATCTGCAACCTAGGTTCATGCCCTTGACCAGGAATTGAACCCGAGACACTGGTGAGCAGGCTGATGCTCTAACCACTGAGACACTGGCCAGGGCTGTATGTTTATCTTTATGCCAGTACCACATTGTCTTAATAGAAAATATTGAAAACAGATTGTGTTGGACTTCCAACTTTAGTCTTGATTGTTTTGGCTATTCTAGATCTTTTTCATTTATTTCTATATAAATTAGCCCTAACCGGTTTGGCTCAGTGGATAGAGCATCAGCCTGCGGACTCAAGGGTCCCAGGTTTGATTCCAGTCAAGGGCATGTACCTTGGTTGCAGGCACATCCCCAGTAGGAGGTGTGCAAGAGGCAGCTGATAGATGTTTCTCTCTCATCGATGTTTCTAACTCTCTATCCCTCTCCATTCCTCTCTGTAAAAAATCAATAAAATATATTTTAAAAAAAAATTATAAAACCAGCTTCTCAGTAGCTTTTAGACCTACATAAAAGTTGCAAAAGTAGTGCAAAAGACTCCCATATTCCCATTACTCAGATTCCCCAAGTGTTAACACATATGTATAGTAGTCACCTCTTATCTTCATAAGTTTTAAATTGTGTGCTGTCTGCGTAGCTTCATGAAATCTCGAACTGTCCTGTCAGGGGCATGAGGCATCCCTTTGTCCAGTGTCTCCATGGTGAATATGCTATCTGCCCGTTAGTCACTTAGTAGCCCTCTAGGTTATCAGATCAGCGGTCAAGGTATTCTGTACTGTTTTCAAGTAACCTTTATTTTACTTAATAATGGGCCTAAAGCCATTCACATAACTTTTGCTATGTTAAGTATATTACTATAGTTAGTATACAGGATGGGGCAAAAGTAGGTTTACAATTGTTTATTTGGAAAATAATACAATAATAAATAATAATAAACTCTATTTTGTGAACTCACAACTGTAAACCTACTTTTACCCCACCCTTTATTGTTATAATTGTTTTATTTTATTAGTAGTTATTGTTATTCTCTTATTGTGCCTAATTTACAAATTAAACTTTATTATAGCTTTGTATGCATAGAAATAATTTCATATATAGCGTTTGGTACTATCCAAGGTTTCAGGCATCCACAAGGGGCTTGGAATGTTTTCCCCATGCATAAGAGGCACTACTGTACATATTTATTTTATACATATTTTTTACTTAACTGAAAGTAAGTTGCATACATGATGTTCCTTTATCCTTTATCCCACTCCAGTGGCTATTTCCTAAAAATAAAGACATTTTCTAACTTAATGTCAGTACAGTTATGAAGATTAGGAAATTATCATTGATATCGTATTCTATCATCTGATCTCAGACATTATTCAGATTTCCTTCATTGTCCCAATAGTGATCTTTATAGCAAAAGCAAATTCAAAGTACAGTATAGGAAACATAGTTAATGATATTCTAATAACTGCACATGGTGCCAGGTGGATACTAGAAATATCAGGAGGAACACTTTGTAAAGTACATAATTGTCTAACCCCTATGCTGTACTCCTGAAACTAATATAAAATAAATTGAATGTAAACTGTAAGTGAAATAGTTAAAATATAATAAAATTAAAAAAAGAAAATTCAGAATCATGCATTGCATGGACTTTCACATCTCCTTTTGTTTCCTTTCATTGGGAACAGTTCCTGCAACTGTCTTTGTATTTCATGCCATTGACATTTTTTTAAACTACATTTTTATTGATTTCAGAGAGGAAGGGAGAGGGAGAGAGAGATAGACACATCAATGATGAGAGAGAATCATTGATTGGCTGCCTCCTGCACGCCCCCACTGGAGATTGAGCCCAGGAATTGACCCTGACATCCTGGTTCATAGGTCGACGCTCAACCACTGAGCCGTGCCAGCCAGGCGCCATTGACATTTTTGAGGAATGGAGGTCAGGGGATTTTGTAAAACATCACTCATTGTACAAAACGTCTGATGTTCCCTCATGATTAAATTAGGTTATACACTTTGGGTCAGAATACCACAAAAATGATGTATTCTTCTCAGTGCATCAGATTGTGAGGTACATGCTACTTGCTTCATTACTGATGATGTTAACTGATCATTTGGTTAAGGTTGTATCATGTGAAGAAATACTTTGAGACTATATAAATATCTTGTTACTCCTCAAATTGTACTTACTAGTTTTAACATCTATTATTGGTTCTTGCCTAAATTATTGATGCTGTTTTAATGATATTTTTAAAAGTTTCCATTTTTTGATAGTGTAATAAAAATGCAATTGATTTTGTATACTGACCTTGTATCTTGTGCCTTTGATAAATTCACTGTTAATTCTTATAGGAGAATCCCTTGGGATTTGTGTAGATCCCTTGGGGTTTTCTACATAGTCATATTGTCTGTGAATAAAAAGTTTTCCTCCTTTCCATTCTTCATGCTTTTCTTTTTCCCTTTTTCTCATTTTATCACATTGACTAGTATCTCTAATATAGTGTTGAATAGAAGTGCTGAGAGTGGGCATCCTGGTCTTGATCCTGATCTTAGGGGGAAAGTGTTGAGTCTTTGACCATTAAATATGATGTCAGCTGTAGATTTGTTTATAAATGTCCTTTGTTAGGTTGAGGACATTCGTTTCTAAACCTACTTTGTTTAGAGGTATTTTTAATGAATGTGTGTTGAATTTTATCAAGTGCCTTTTCTATTCTATAAGGTAGATTTTAATAAATCATATTTTTCTTTAATAAACATTCTCAAGATTATATAAGATGTAAAAAGATAAACACTTCGTTTAGAGGTATTTTTTATGAATGTGTGTTGAATTTTGTCAAGTGCCTTTTCTATCTACAAGGTAGATTTTAATAAATCATATTTTTCTTTAACAAACATTCTCAAGATTATATAAGATGTAAAAAGATAAACTGAGGCACATTACATTTTGAAGAGTTCATTTGAGCTAATGATCTTAATCGGGCAGCCAAAACTGAAAATGACTAGAGGTGCTCTATGGGCTAGGGTAGAGGTTTTTATAGAAAAACACAGAATTATTTAATTGGCTGTAGCTTAAACAGTTGTCTTATTTAGGAAAATCTAGTTATTTTGGCTGTATGGTAGTTGTTCTTGAGTTTAATTTTCTAAGATTAAAAAAATTTCAATTGGCTGTCTTTATTAGTTCTTGCATTTCATTTTCTGAGATTTGAGTGCATTGACCCTGGCTTAGAATTTTAGGTTGTTTACATAGGCTCCCTAAGGCACTGAAGTCACCTAGTCTAGTGGTCTCTTTAACTATTTTAACAAAGTTAACAGTCCTTGGGACTATTAAAAAAAAAGTTCTGCCTGGCCGGTGTGGCTCAGTGGTTGAGTGTCGACCTATGAACCAGGAGACCATAGTTCTATTCCCAGTCAGGGCACATGCCCAGGTTTTGGGCTCAATCCCCAGTGGGGGGCGTGCAGGAGAAAGTCGATTGATGTCTCTCATCATTGATGTTTCTGATGATTCTCAACATTTATGTTTCTATCTCTTCCTCTTCCTTCCTCTCTGAAATCAATACAAATACATTTTTTAAAAAATTCTTTGTTCTTTTTGGCAAACAGATTTAGATCAGAATTCTACTTTATAATGATGAAAACAGAATAAGTGTATTTTTAGCTAAAAGTTTTCATATCTGTTAGCTGAATGTTTATTATTCACCTTCTTATCTGTCTAGCAAGATGGAATAGCTGGCTCAGGGCTTTTTTTAAAAATTGATTTTAGAGAGAAACATCACCATTCGACTGTCTCCTGCACGCCCCCTACTGGGGATCAATGCCCTGACCAGGAATCGATCGGATGACCTCCTGGTGCATAGGACCGTGCTCAACCACTGAGGCACACCGGCCAGGCACTCAAAGTTTTATCTTTTAACGAATATACTTTGCCAAGACTGGGGCTAATAATGTTGGCTTCTACCAAGAGACTAAATAGGGCTGGAAAAGCCAAGAAAGTAAAGGAAAAAGGGCAGAGCAGGACTAGTCAACGTTGATGTCACCTCAGTAAATCCTCACTTAACCTGGTCAGTAGATTCTGTGACTATAAGCGAAAGGAAGTGACATTGTAACAAAACCAATTTTACCACAGGCTAGTTGATATCCAAGAGAGTTTTCTGAGATTTGAGTGCATTGACCCTGACAACTCATCAACATGCTAATGAAACAATGTTATTCGAGGACCTGCTGTACAAGTCAAGTGTAAGGCACACGTTGTAATAGGTAATACCATTTTCTACAAAATCAACATATTCTTTTATTTTGTAATCCTCACCGGAGGATATTTTTTCTGTTGATTTTCAGAGTGGAAGGAGGGAGAGAGACAGAGAGAGAAACATCTATTAGTTGCCTCCCACTTGCGCCCGTGGATGGAGCCTGCAACGAGGTACGTGCCGTGCGCTTAAACGGAATTGAACCTGGGACCCTTCAGTCCGTGGGCCGACGCGCTCCCCACTGAGCCAAACCAGCCAGGACAACATATTCTTTTTTTTCCCCCCTTCAAATTCTACAAAGGCTTACACATCTTCAAAAGATGTGTAAGCATTTGAGGCTAACACATCCAGAGAGTAAAGGCTTAATCCTGGAACCTTAAAGATAGTGTTGGGTAATAAAGCAGCCGGATAACTAGAGTAGTTTTCTCTTTGCGCTCACCACTGAGCCAAACCAGCCAGGACAACATATTCTTTTTTTTCCCCCCTTCAAATTCTACAAAGGCTTACACATCTTCAAAAGATGTGTAAGCATTTGAGGCTAACACATCCAGAGAGTAAAGGCTTAATCCTGGAACCTTAAAGATAGTGTTGGGTAATAAAGCAGCCGGATAACTAGAGTAGTTTTCTCTTTACAAGGAATGGGAGGAGAGTATATTCAGAAGAAATCTACCTCGTGGTATGGGGAGCAGCCACCAATCATAGTTTGAGTTGCCCCTTAATTTTAGTCACTAGATGATAAATTCAGCTCCTCTATCAGCTCAAAATCAGGCCTTTTAAAACAATTATAGTCAAGGCTTCTGTATAATTTTCTTTGTCTTTGTCGTTCCCTTTTCATAATCAGAATTGAGCACAAAAAGACATCTAGTCGTAGCCTATGTTTTTCTTAGCAAAAGGCTTTTGTTTTCTAATTTCACAGCTTGTCAGTTAGAAAGAGACTAAGTAACAGAATAGACCACCCTAAAATTAGCTCACTGCATGAGACTCTTTTTTTTTTTTAATATATATATATATTTTATTGATTTTTTACAGAGAGAAAGGGAGAGAGAGAGTTAGAAACATCGATGAGAGAGAAACAT